>NC_047110.1:55234984-55525653 GCF_902500255.1 Thalassophryne amazonica
AGGCTCCACGGACAACAGCATTAAACTCTAGTGCCTAAAACTCTCGTGAATATATTCTCTGGGTTTATAGACGTTATTGTATTTGCCTTTAAATTCCACACATTTTAAATGTAGCAGACAGATTATCTGGAATTTTTTTTGGCAAGTTTTCAAGGCCGCTACTGCTATCTACTGACCAGTAGTGTTCATGGCAGTATTTGCCCCAAGTACTAAGTGTCTGGGCACCAGTAGATTGCAGTGTTCTATTTATTTTGACCCAGTTATATCAGATGGTGGTCAAATCAACTTTTTGGCTTTGCAAATGGCTTTTTTTTTTTTTTTTTTTACAAATTAAGTTTAAAAACAAAACAAAACAACAACAAAAAACATTACAAGACAGCTCTGCGGTTGGATGCTTTGTAGCTCTTCAGCAGCAGGAGGTGGTCGTGAGATGTTAAAGCTTGTTACTCCACTACACAATGCAGGACGCGCGATTAACCTGAAACTCGGTCCAAAAAATTCTCGCACGAATGAAAAATCATCTGAAAAATGGCCAAAACACGCACAGTGTAAAGCCAACATTTATGTGTCAAGATAAGGCTTTTCAGAACTGACCAATTTGTTTTATCTATGTTTTTATTATTGCATTTTAACCTGTGAAGTGCTTTGTGACTTATGTCTGTGAAAGGCACTATATAAATAAATTTACTTACTTACTTACTAATATTGAGTGCACGTTTTACAACATCATAAAACGTGCGCACATCATCTAACATTCTCTCCACATGCAAAACATTTTGCGATGACACTTCCAGGGCTCCGTAAAAATGCCTGTTTTTACAAATAAAAATGGAATATTTTACAAAAGCAAATTTATCTTTAAACCAACACACTACACACGTCACATTAACGTGTTGGTTTACATAATGAATGACTGAACCAATCAGTGTTTAGCAGAGGCACTTTTACCCAGAATGCTTTGCAGTCTGTGTTTGTTACAAAACCTCAGAATTAGTGCATTATTCAACATTAAAAGATATATGTTATATTTTAACTTTGTACAAATGACAGAATTGACATTAATGGAGTTACTCTATCAGTATTTTCACAAAACCATAAGTTAGTATGTCTTTATTTTTCAAGACCTCTGCCTGACCTGAGCATTATGATTAGTAGAGAGTTCATTTTGTGGGTGTTCTCAGGATTCTTTTGTGCCGCTTTCTACAGGGGGCAGCATGATCAAACATGGAAATACTGGCTCATTCTTTGGGTCTTTTGATGCTTTCAAAAGCGATCGTGGTAAAAGTCAATTTCAGCTTCTTAGTAACTGCGAATGTACCAGAGCCAATACTGGAATTTATCGATTATCTGTAACTTCTGATACATTTTTGGGTGGTTTATCTTTATCAAAGATAACTTTTTCAGTTATCTAATTATCTGTTATCGAAGTTAATTTTTTGGTTATCTGTGCCCACCACTGTGTGTGTGTGTGTGTGTGTGTGTGTGTGTGTGTGTGTGTGTGTGTGTGTGTGTGTGTGTGTGTGTGTGTGTGTGTGTATGTGTGTTATGTAGAGTTTTCCCCCTGCAGGAAGTTGTAGAGGGGTGCAGCACAGTTCAGAATGATTTTTAGGTCAAAGTGTACCTTTAAAATTATGTAATTGTCAATAAAAATAAATTGTCCAAAGCCTATAGTTTTATAACATTCAGTTTCACTTCTTGACCCTAACACGTCACTTCTTTGTGTCAGCATGTTTTTTTTAACCCTGATAGCCCGAAGGGTATTTTCTTGATTCTGCTATACCTGAAGAAATTCCCCTTTTAAGATGCTTCCTTTTCGTATAATGACCATGTGTTGCATATCATAATGTTCAGAAAAATCTCAGCTTTCTGAATGTGAGACTTGTATTTGTCTACAACACTGTGTAAAGATGTGATCTATTAATAGAAATGTGATGAAAAGTTGACTAGGGCACAGTAGAGCATCACTACAGCTCCAAGGGTTAATTGTTTCAGACGTTTTCCGCAAAAGTGTTCAAATATAAATAACTGAATGAGTTTCAGAACAACTCAGTCAATAGTGATGAAATAAAGTGTGCTATTGTGTTGATTCATTTTTCGATTTATTTGTATCCTTTCTGAGTGGACTAAAGTCATTGATGAATCTATGTTTTACTTTAGGTCATAAATGAATGTTCAAATGAGAATTTGCTGTAATGCAACAGCAGTATGGCAGGTGATCACAGCTGGATCATGATTACACGGTACAGAAACAGTCAAACCATGATAAAAATTTAATATGATGTTTCACATTTTAAAATCATACTGGTCCCCCCTTTAAGTGTGGCACCACTACATTTAAAATGGAGCAAAACTTAAATATTGATCTCATCTAACCTCCTCATCACTTGCTTTTGGCTTGACCATCATCATCCTGAGTGTCCATGTTTCTCCCACCATCCTGCTGTTTGTGCAGTCTGGTAGACCAACTAGCTACAATGCTCACGTTACTGTACATGATGCTGCTTGTTGGCATATTTGTGTTTTCACACCAGCTAGCTTTGGAGAATCCAGAGGGGACAATCCACCCTTTTTCAACAGAGGACCATGGTCTCAGACTAGGAAATGCTGATCCTCATCCCTGTTGCTTCACATTTGGTCCCAGACCTGCTCAGTGCACATTGGAGGTCACTGTCTGATGATGCCAACAAAAACATCCACAAAAAGCAGAGATAATTTGATTTGATTTTTGCATATTTTTCATTAGCTTTTTTCACATGACCTTGACTATGGATTTCATTTTAGTAGCATGCTGGATGAATAACAGACATTAAAAATAATTAATATATAGCCTGCCTATAATATATATAAAAAAAATAGCAGGCTAGAGAGGAGGTCCCCTATAGCGGAACGAGGTGATGGCTATGTAGCGTTATTACACATAAGTATGCACTCAATATATCAAACATCTCTTGTGTGCAGTTGTGGGAGGCCATACATCAGACTGAGCCATGGGGAGGGCTCCATAGACAAAGGAGACAAGATCCCACACTCAGGTAAGTTCTCCGTCTGTGTCAGTCCTTTCACCACCATCACTACCTCTGCATTGAAACAGCATCCTCATATAAGGGAATACTTTACAAAAAAGCACATCCAGTATATGCCCGATGTACCGTAGATCATCAAATAAATTCATGATTTAGTTAAAATAAGCAGAAGAATAATCACTGTATATGTTATGTGTTTCTACAAGGATACTCTCTTTCCATCTGTTTGCTTACATTGACATTATCATCTGAACTAACAGGAATCTGTTTGGATAATTTGTTGTTATTTTCTGAACAGCATTTTTTCATATTAGATTTTAGTTACTTGTATATGTGGTGCTCAGTCTCCTTTGGATTTTAATATCTGTCAATATGACCATGTAGTCTCATGGTATTCTGTATGTGTAGCCTCTTCACAATGTCTTTTTTTTTTTTTTTTTTTTTGGAGCAAGTAATTGTCATAAATTACAGAAAACTGTGTGATTTGTTGTAATTAAGACACAGCTTTGTTTTGCAATTAACCTGTTCACCTACTATTGTGCCTGGCTGAGATTGGTGCCATTTGGCTGACTAACAATTTAGCACAATTGGGCTAATTTGTCCATGCAGCTCTTGCCTGACAGTGTTCATTGTTAAGTCCTCCTGAACATCCACAATATTTGGCATAAGCCACGTGCCTCGACCTGGCCAACGCTCAGCCTGACGGGTCAAGTGCAACTTGGCACAATTCTGAGTGAAGTTGGTGTGCATGCCAAGCAACCCCATCCTCAACTCTTGATATCTTAGGTTAACTACAGGTGGATATATATATATAAAAAAACAAAATCATGGAAAAAGTTCCTTTTATTTATTTTTTTTGTCAGGTATTTCAGAAAGTGAAAAGTTGCATATTATTGACTCTTATATAGCAGCCTGTCTGCTTTGTGTATGCCTTATTCTGCCAGGTCTGAGATTCTAAGCAGAGTAGTTCTTGGTTAGTACTTGGAAGGGAGATGTGTGTGCATTTCTCCACATCAGGAAAAGCATCCGGTGTAAAACTTGTGCCAAAGCTCACTGCAGACCGATACTGATTCACTGTTGTGACCCTGAACAAATCGGGCAGATGAAAGATCAACAACAGCACTGACTAATGCGAAGCATTACTCTCTCTCTCTCTCTCTCTCTCTCTCTCTCTCTCTCTCTCTCTCTCTCTCTCTATATATATATATATATATATACACAGTGTAAATTAATGATAATAGTGGACTATAGTTTTTGTTTTTAAGGGAAAATATGCATCTCAAAATATTAGAAACTATTTATGCCAAATATCAAACTTATAACAACTGTGTTAGTTTTTGCTCTCAGTACTCTTGGTTGGGACTATTTTTGTATGAATTTCTGCATCACTTTGCCATGCTATGGAGGCGATCAGACTGTGGCTCTGCTGAGCTCTTATAGAAGCTCAGGTTGCTTTGATTGCAGCCTTCAGGTCGTCTGTATTGTTGGGTCTGGTGTCACTTATCTTCCTCTTGACAGTCCCCATGGAGACGCTATGAGGTATTGTCTATGGGGACAATCAAGTACAGTAATACACAGTCAGCAAATCAGTTATTAGTAGTTTTTTCCCACTGTGGACAGGTGCCAAGTCCTGCTGAAAAAGGGAGTCATCATCTACATAAAGCTTGTCAGCAGATGGATACATGAAATGCTCTTAAATCTTCTGGTAGACTTGATAAAATATAGTGGACCAATACCAGCACGTGAGACGGCTAGAGGTGGGTGATACCGGGAATTTTGGTATTGATCCGATACCAAGTAAATACAGGCCCAGTATCGCCAATATTAATACCGATACCAATACTTTTTCATATTTAAGCTTCATAGAGCCAAAGGATCCAAAAGACCTAGGATAGAATTTTGCCAAACATTGTATGTGACAACAAAATACTTTATTTTCACAATCAACAAAATATCACTCAACACAACTTAAAATCTCCTGAGTGGCCAGGCCAGGCTGAGCCTACCTGCATGGCTGTTGGCTGGCGCCGCTGAGCCATGTGACGGCGCAACAACAAAAGACCAGAGGGGGGGAGGGTGCGCTGCTCTGTGTTGTGTGACACAGCACAGCGCTGTTCTTACAGACAGAGAGTAGACTTTGATGAATCTGCGTGCAGAGGCAGATTTATCCTTGTATCGTGTCTATGTTTTCAGCAGAGGACCAGGTACAAGTGTCATCAGACTATGATAGCACCCATGAAGCCAATCACAGTGACAGCAGTGATGTAGCACATACGGAGGAAGACACAGAGGAAGGGAAAAAACCCTCCCAGAATGTCATCCTCCACTCACTCATACCTCCAGAGGTAAGGCGAGGAGGAGTGGCCTTTGAATGGTTTTATTATCTCCTGTTGAAATGACACACATTTTATGTCTCTTGCTGCAGGAAAAGCCAATTCTGGCACCAGAGCCATTATTAATGGAGGATCTGGAGCCTTTGATGAATCAGTTAAACAATTGGAACTTTCCAATCTTCACCTTGATGGAGAACACCAACGGGAAATGTGGACGTATCCTCAGTCAGGTGAACAGATCACACTGTAAATTAAAGTGTAAGCAGCCTTTGCTGAATGATGGGTAGGATTTGGACAGTAATATAAACTGCTTTCTGTTTCATCGACTGATTATGGTTTTCTGTGTTTGACTCGGTGTCATCCCTGAGTGTAAAGGTGTTAATCTCTCATCCATGATGATGTTTCCTGTCTCTGACGGCAAGATTTTTGGACGTTAGGTCTCTTACAGGCTTTTTGAAGACACTGGCCTATTTGAGACCTTCAAGATCCCTGTGAAAGAATTTATGAACTACTTCCATGCCCTTGAGAATGGTTACAGAGACATACCATGTAAGCATCAACATCTTACTCCCTCCATTTCATTTGGCTTCAGTTTATGCACATGTAACTTAATTTTTGTTGAAATAATAAAACCGACCAACAGAGGGAAATGTTATGACATCCATCAGACGTCTTTGGTTTGATTTGACTTCTTTGGTTTCTGATCCCTTAAAATGAAACAGTGTTGAATTTGCTGAATTGTTATTCTTCATTGTAGGATGTATGACTTGTGGGTTATTTCAACAAAAGTATATTCTTCTCTAAACCTCTCAGACTGTACAACATGAATCTTGTTACAGTTCTAAAGAAGGAAAACTATTCAGCATTTCACAAGACAAAATGCAAACATTCGAGAAAAGTCAACAAAATTACTTTAACTCTTTGGAACAGAAATGTTTTTTTTTCTTTCATGTCTCAAAAATCAACCACTTGCTATCTTGGTGAGAAATGCCTATTCCAGAAAGACTGACCATACAGGACCATATATTGTGTATTATATAACGGCTGAGTGGATCCTTGTCATTTGATTGCTGCTTTGTAGGTCACGTGACATGGATTATTCGTCCCATTTGTGTTGCATTGCATCTAGAGTGCAATTTGGTTCCATTTAGAGTGCATATTTGATTCCATATGTTTGATACCATTGCACTCTACACACACATGCGCGCACACCCTCGTGCCTGTGCGCACACGTGCTCACGCATGCACAGGTACGCGTACACACAATCGCACGTCTTTGTGCATGTGCATAACTGTGCTCGTGCACGTGCATGCACGTGCGCCCACACATACGTCTGCGTGTGTACACACAACACACGCGCGCACGCACACACAAAACAAATCCACTGTGCTGTCTGGAGGCTGTGGCAGGAAGTTGGAATGAAAAGCTGGACTAATTTCTGATGTGATTTTTTTTTCGCTGCACTGAGGATGTACACAGTCTTTTTTTGGTAGTACACGCATGCACAAGCACTGACCAGGTTGCGTGTGCGCGCGGGGGACAACGACTCTCCCGAGACATAATTTGATTGAGCTAACTGACGCTGCACACACCCACAACGCACGCGCACACACAAAACAAATCCACTGCACTGTCGGGAGGCTGTTAGCAGGAAGTTAGAATGAAAAGCTGGACTAATTTCTGACGTGATTTTTTTTTTTCACTGCACTGAGGATGTACACAGTCTTTTTTTGGTAGTACACACACACGCACAAGTGCAGACCCAGTTGTGTGAGCACAACGACACAAGCGAGACGACGATTTGATTGAGCTAACTAACTGTGCTAATTCTTGTAGCACACACACACGCACACACGCACGCACACACATACACACACACGCACACACACACACACACAAAATCCACTCCGCTGTAAGCTGTCCGGTTGCTTGAACAGCTGTTTAGATGAAAACCTATAAAGCTGACGTGATTTTTGGCTGGACTGATGAACTACACAAAGTCTTTTTTTTTTTATGGAAGTCCAAAGTCACCGGACTACACGTAACAATTTGGACTTTAGCAGCAGTGGAACACCAAATGTAATTCCTTTCACCTCATGAAATATTTGTACCACTGAACTCATAAACATTCATTATTTGTATATTATGATTGAGGTAAATTAAGTCCAAGACGTTTTTTGAATTGGAAAATGTAAGTTAATGAAAATGTATCCATCCACAGATTTGTCTAAACAAAACTGGCAGCAAAAGTGATGATCTGTATTAAAAACAGTACTTATACTCTTAGTTTGTTCACTTTCCAGTGTACATCTTCCACAGCAAAAATGTTAGTGGGTGAGTTCATCATAGCACAGCCTATGTAGACAATAATAATAATAAAAAAGCCCCTTCAGCTCTTCTGTTGTTTCATTCGGAGTCACCATAGAAGAGGAGCCACATGTTGATTTGGCACAACTTTTATGCTGAATGCCCTCCCTGACACAACTCCATATTACATTGAATTGGGAACTTTCTGCACAGGAAACAAGCAGGTGTAAGCAGTAAGCTACCACACCTGCCCTTATGTAGGTGATAACTCAAAAATAATAAACACTATCATCTTGTAACTCTTCAAATTCAAAGAACATAAAATGAGGACATGCTTTCTTGCATTTGTGAACTCTGTTGCACCAGCTTAATCAACAGAACAACTTTGGTTTGTCTTTGTAATATCCCATTGATGTACTGCCACCTGCTGGAATGGTTAATGAAAGCAGCCACCTTCATTTAAGGTAGCAAGTTATGGACAGTTAGTGGATTCTGGATAAACTGTCAAATATTAAAAACAGCCGTGATTAAAATTCATATATTTTGTCTGCCTCCTAGACACACTTTGTGCTCGTTGTTAGGCTGAACACTCTGCGAGCAAGCTAGCAACCCGCAGGGAGAAACATAACGCCCATTATTATCACTTTACCGAGGCGTTGCTAGGCTGGTATCGTCGACGCTACCTGGCTATACCCGTCCGCTGTGCGTAAATAAATGACGTCATAGCGCGCAGCCCAAGAACTCCCTGCAGCTTCTCAGACAACGAGATTCCGACGGGAGGGGGAGTCCACACCTCACTCAAAGCCTGCCCACAGGCGAATGACGTCACCGACAGGCATGACAAAACTCACGCATGCGCATGAGGGTTCAAGCTTGTCTGACGTAAAAACATATGAATCAAATCCATTTATTTTTTGAAAAAAAAGAAATAAATGAAAAAGGACCGCTTTTTTTTTTTATCACAGACCTCGTATATACATATAGCTGTGTGCAAAAATTTTGGCACCCCTTGGCAAATAAGTATTTTTTAATGACATCCAAAAACAAACAAACACAAGCAATGCTACGTTTTGCAAAAGGTTTTTCTCTCTTTTTTTTTAATGGTTTGTAAGGTCAAAGTGTACTTTACCCAAACTTTTACCTACGAGTGCATCCAGCCTATTTGTTGAGACAATATATATATAAACAACTCAACCGTGCACCCCGGTGGACAACTCTCAGTGAACAACTCTGTGTTTGTGTCTCGTTCCAGATCACAACAGGGTTCATGCCACCGATGTTCTCCATGCAGTTTGGTACCTCACCACACAGGCTGTGCCCGGCCTGCCCAGCCTCATCACTGACCACGGCTCCACCAGTGACTCAGGTGAGTTGATCAAGAAGCTTGTCTGTGTCTGTCTGTGTTAAAACAAAGAAATTTTTTTTCCTCACAGCTCTCTCTCTCGTTAAAGTAGACCTGCATTGAAATAAATGTGGTCAGATTTCAGAAAGAAATAGCTGATATGTATTTATAAGACCCTTGTGAATGCAGTAAAGTAAATCTGTAAGCCCAAATTTGTAATTCAGCGGAGAAATCTTCGTTTAAAAATGACAAATTTGCAGCTAAAATTTAGCCCTCTGTGAAAACAGTTTGTACAGCCGGATCATTTCCATGACGTCGGGGACAAGACGACGCGCTCCCGCCTTCAGTCCGATCCCACATTGAAATTGATTTTATCTGTTAGTAATGTTACTTATACACGTCCTGGTTTCAACATCCAAAAGTAAGCTGCAATGAATGTGAGATACAGATCTGTGTGCTCAGATCAGCAACAACATCGACAGCGGGCTCCATTCTTCTTCTCCCGCTCTCTGCCTCCGCTGCGCTTATTAAGTCTGCGGGCTCGTTAACGAGCTCATTAACCACCGACGCGGGCCACTCACACTGCCCATGTCTGCTTTGCAGCTAGTGTTGTGCCAGATTCAGCACACAACACCGGCATCACCTCTCTGTCTACTGAATGGAGCTGCAGCACACTTGGCACAAGTCCTGAGATTACGCTCGCTGTTTTAATGCGAAGCGGCTGGTACACCTGTTGCTGCAAGGACAGACTTCTTGCGGCAAAATCCACAGCACCGCACGTCTCGGCAATCGGAGCCCCAGAGCTCCATGGACGCTGAGAGAGGTTTATATATTTTTAATGACTCGGATTCTTTGTGGGTCTTGCCTCCATATCCCGCGATGGTACCGGAGGCGAAAGACAGTAGATTTTCATTGCGACACCAATCAATCAAACGGGCGTATGAAAAAGTCCCCCAAAATAATTTTCAAGCACAAATAAAAGAAATGTGTACTCCACCAAACGTGCCGCAAGACAATATGAAGTTTTAAAAAAAGTAGATCCTTCCGTATAAGACAAGAAAAACGTGCAGATGACGTAAATCCACAAATTACAATTGGCTCAATGCATGCTGGGAGCGTCCATGATGAGAGGGACAATTTGCGGAGGGCTAAATGTTAGCTGTAAATTTGTCATTTTCAAATGAAGATTTCTCCGTTGAATGACAGATCTGGGCCTGCAGATTTACTTTACTACATTCAGAAGGATCTCATGTGTAAATGTACGTAAGTCATTTTTTGTTCAAAAAATCTGACTGCATTTTTTTCAATGCAGGTCTCCTTTAAAGCTGTAATATCAAACAGGCTGGAATGTTGTCCTGTTCACAGTTAGCTTTTGGCCATCACGTTTACACACCAAACACTGTTTGAAATTGCAGACAGATTATGGTTGTTCTGCTCTTGTGTTTCTATAACCTCTTTTGTGTGCCTGACTCGTGCATGCATGTGTGTGTTTGGGAGGATTTGTGCCTTTACACATGAATGAACACATTTGTGTGTGAACAGTTATGTCCCGTTATGTGTGTATTCTGTCACCCTGGACTGTATGTACTTGTATGTGCTCTTGTGCGGTCAGACTCCGACAGCGGGATAACGCACAGTCACATGGGCTTCCTGGTGTCAAAGACCTACACTGTGTCTGAAGATGGATACGGCTGCCTGTCAGGCCTCATACCTGCTCTGGAGCTCATGGCCCTGTATGTAGCTGCTGCAATGCATGACTATGACCACCCAGGGAGGACTAATGCTTTCCTTGTGGCTACAAGCGCTCCACAGGTACCAACACACTGAAAAATATGTGATTATAATCACAGCATCTCAGACACCCTCATTTACATTTCTTTGCTGCACATGCACACAGTGGCTATTGGTGACCTCCTCTTTATGTATGCATCACTTATGCTGCATTCACACCGGACGCCACGCGAGCAACGGCGGCGACAGGTTGTCATGTAATCCCTATGGAAGGATGCGTTGTGGTGCCACAAAAGTCCAAGCCACGCAATGCGACGCGATGGACGCGAATGAAGCAACGCGAATGAAGCAATTTTGAGCGATTGGCGCATTTGTGGAGCGATATCGCGTTGCATTGCTCTCCTCCTCAAGTTGAAAAATCTGAACTTTTTCATCTTGTTACATCACGACTTGGCTCCGCACCTTGGAAAATCCTACAGCTAGCCAGGCCCCTGTAGTCGGTGCAGACCAAGGTAGCTTAGCCGCCATTAGTTCCCTCCCGGCAGATCCCGAGCAGCCGGGAAAACAGGCCGACTGGGTGACTGTGAGGAGGAAGCGTAGTCCTAAACAGAAGCCCCGTGTACACCGCCAACCCGTTCACATCTCTAAACGTTTTTCCCCACTCGGCGACACACCCACCGAGGATCAAACTCTGGTTATTGGCAACTCTGTTTTGAGAAATGTAAAGTTAGCGACACCAGCAACCATAGTCAATTGTCTTCCGGGGGCCAGAGCAGGCGACATTGAAGGAAATTTGAAACTGCTGGCTAAGGCTAAGCGTAAATTTGGTAAGATTGTAATTCACGTCGGCAGTAATGACACCCGGTTACACCAATCGGAGGTCACTAAAATTAATATTGAATCGGTGTGTAACTTTGCAAAAACAATGTCGGACTCTGTAGTTTTCTCTGGGCCCCTCCCCAATCGGACCGGGAGTGACATGTTTAGCCGCATGTTCTCCTTGAATTGCTGGCTGTCTGAGTGGTGTCCAAAATATGAGGTGGGCTTCATAGATAATTGGCAAAGCTTCTGGGGAAAACCTGGTCTTGTTAGGAGAGACGGCATCCATCCCACTTTAGATGGAGCAGCTCTCATTTCTAGAAATCTGGCCAATTTTCTTAAATCCTCCAAACCGTGACTATCCAGGGTTGGGACCAGGAAGCAGAGTTGTAGTCTTACACACCTCTCTGCAGCTTCTCTCCCCCTGCCATCCCCTCATTACCCCATCCCCGTAGAGACGGTGCCTGCTCCCAGACCACCAACAACCAGTAAAAATCTATTTAAGCATAAAAATTCAAAAAAAAAAAATAATATAGCACCTTCAACCGCACCACAGTCTAAAACAGTTAAATGTGGTCTATTAAACATTAGATCTCTCTCTTCTAAGTCCCTGTTAGTAAACAATATAATAATGGATCAACATATTGATTTATTCTGCCTTACAGAAACCTGGTTACAGCAGGATGAATATGTTAGTTTAAATGAGTCAACACCCCCGAGTCACACTAACTGCCAGAATGCTTGTAGCACGGGCCGAGGCGGAGGATTAGCAGCAATCTTCCACTCCAGCTTATTAATTAATCAAAAACCCAGACAGAGCTTTAATTCATTTGAAAGCTTGTCTCTTAGTCTTGTCCATCCAAATTGGAAGTCCCAAAAACCAGTTTTATTTGTTGTTATCTATCGTCCTCCTGATCGTTACTGTGAGTTTCTCTGTGAATTTTCGGACCTTTTGTCTGACTTAGTGCTTAGCTCAGATAAGATAATTATAGTGGGCGATTTTAACATCCACACAGATGCTGAGAATGACAGCCTCAACACTGCATTTAATCTATTGTTAGACTCAATTGGCTTTGCTCAAAATGTAAATGAGTCCACCCACCACTTTAATCATACCTTAGATCTTGTTCTGACTTATGGTATGGAAATTGAAGCCTTAACAGTATTCCCTGAAAACCCCCTTCTGTCTGATCATTTCTTAATAACATTTACATTTACTCTGATGGACTACCCAGTAGTGGGGAATAAGATGCATTACAGTAGAAGTCTTTCAGAAAGCGCTGTAACTAGGTTTAAGGATATGATTCCTTCTTTATGTTCTCCAATGCCATATACCAAGACAGGGCAGAGTAGCTACCTAAACTCTGTGAGTGAGATAGATTATCTCGTCAATAGTTTTATATCCTCATTGAGGACAACTTTGGATGCTGTAGCTCCTCCGAAAAAGAGAGCCTTAAATCAGAAGAGCCTGACTCCATGGTATAACTCACAAACTCGCAGCTTAAAGCAGATAACCCGTAAGTTGGAGAGGAAATGGCTTCTCACTAATTTAGAAGATCTTCACTTAGCCTGGAAAAAGAGTCTGTTGCTCTATAAAAAAGCCCTCCGTAAAGCTAGGACATTTTACTACTCATCACTAATTGAAGAAAATTAGAACAACCCGAGGTTTCTTTTCAGCACTGTAGCCAGGCTGACAAAGAGTCAGAGCTCTGTTGAGCCGAGTATTCCTTTAACTTTAACTAGTAATGACTTCATGACTTTCTTTGCTAATAAAATTTTAACTATTAGAGGAAAAACTTTCTCATAACCATCCCAAAGACATATCGTTCTCTTTGGCTGCTTTCAGTGATGCCGGTATTTGGTTAGACTCTTTCTCTCCGATTGTTCTGTCTGAGTTATTTTCATTAGTTACTTCCTCCAAACCATCAACATGTCTATTAGACCCCATTCCTACCAGGCTGCTCAAGGAAGCTCTACCATTAATTAATGCTTCGATCTTAAATATGATCAATCTGTCTTTATTAGTTGGCTATGTACCACAGGCTTTTAAGGTGGCAGTAATTAAACCATTACTTAAAAAGCCATCACTTGACCCAGCTATCTTAACTAATTATAGGCCAATCTCCAACCTTCCTTTTCTCTCAAAAATTCTTGAAAGGGTAGTTGTAAAACAGCTAACTGATCATCTGCAGAGGAATGGTCTATTTGAAGAGTTTCAGTCAGGGTTTAGAATTCATCATAGTACAGAAACAGCATTAGTGAAGGTTACAAATGATCTTCTTATGGCCTCAGACAGTGGACTCATCTCTGTGCTTGTTCTGTTAGACCTCAGTGCTGCTTTTGATACTGTTGACCATAAAATTTTATTACAGAGATTAGAGCATGCCGTAGGTATTAAAGGCACTGCGCTGTGGTGGTTTGAATCATGTTTATCTAATAGATTACAATTTGTTCATGTAAATGGGGAATCTTCTTCACAGACTAAGGTTAATTATGGAGTTCCACAAGGGTCTGTGCTAGGACCAATTTTATTCACTTTATACATGCTTCCCTTAGGCAGTATTATTAGACAGCATTGCTTAAATTTTCATTGTTACGCAGATGATACTCAGCTTTATCTATCCATGAAGTCAGAGGACACACACCAATTAGCTAAACTGCCGGATTGTCTTACAGACATAAAGATATGGATGACCTCTAATTTCCTGCTTTTAAACTCAGATAAAACTGAAGTTATTGAACTTGGCCACACAAATCTTAGAAACATGGTGTCTAAGCAGATCCTTACTCTGGATGGCATTACCCTGACCTCTAGTAATACTGTGAGAAATCTTGGAGTCATTTTTGATCAGGATATGTCATTCAATGCACATATTAAACAAATATGTAGGACTGCTTTTTTGCATTTGCGCAATATCTCTAAAATTAGAAAGGTCTTGTCTCAGAGTGATGCTGAAAAACTAATTCATGCATTTATTTCCTCTAGGCTGGACTATTGTAATTCATTATTATCAGGTTGTCCTAAAAGTTCCCTGAAAAGCCTTCAGTTAATTCAAAATGCTGCAGCTAGAGTACTGACAGGGACTGGGAGAGAGCATATCTCACCCATATTGGCCTCTCTTCATTGGCTTCCTGTTAATTCTAGAATAGAATTTAAAATTCTTCTTCTTACTTATAAGGTTTTGAATAATCAGGTCCCATCTTATCTTAGGGACCTCATAGTACCATATCACCCCAATAGAGCGCTTCGCTCTCAGACTGCAGGCTTACTTGTAGTTCCTAGGGTTTGTAAGAGTAGAATGGGAGGCAGAGCCTTCAGCTTTCAGGCTCCTCTCCTCTGGAACCAGCTCCCAATTCGGATCAGGGAGACAGACACCCTCTCTACTTTTAAGATTAGGCTTAAAACTTTCCTTTTTGCTAAAGCTTATAGTTAGGGCTGGATCAGGTGACCCTGAACCATCCCTTAGTTATGCTGCTATAGACTTAGACTGCTGGGGGGTTCCCATGATGCACTGAGTGTTTCTTTCTCTTTTTGCTCTGTATGCACCACTCTGCATTTAATCATTAGTGATTGATCTCTGCTCCCCTCCACAGCATGTCTTTTTCCTGGTTCTCTCCCTCAGCCCCAACCAGTCCCAGCAGAAGACTGCCCCTCCCTGAGCCTGATTCTGCTGGAGGTTTCTTCCTGTTAAAAGGGAGTTTTTCCTTCCCACTGTCGCCAAGTGCTTGCTCATAGGGGGTCGTTTTGACAGTTGGGGTTTTTCTGTAATTATTGTATGGCTTTGCCTTGCAATATGAAGCGCCTTGGGGCGACTGTTTGTTGTGATTTGGCGCTATATAAATGAAATTCATTTGATTTGATTTGACATGTCCTGTCCTGTCTCTGGCAGCCAGAGACATAATTTCATAATTATGACAGAGTTTGAGGGGAGCGCGAGCAGCAGCACCGCAGCAGCAGTGTCAGTAGCCAGTTTTTTTTTTTCATGTGCGCGTGAACGGATCGTCCATGAAGATTATTTTATTAACTACACAAATGTATAATAAAACAAATGGTGACTGCTTTATAACACAATTATGACAGAGTTTGAGGGGAGAGTGAGCAGCAGCACCGCAGCAGCAGCACCGCAGCAGCAGCACCGCAGCAGCAGCGGCAGTAGCCAGTTTTTTTTTTCACGTGCGCATGAATGGATCGTCCGTGAAGATTATTTTATTTATTAACTATACAGATGTATAATAAAACAAATGGTGACTGGTTTATAACACAATTATGACAGAGTTTGAGGGGAGAGTGAGCAGCAGCACCGCAGCAGCAGCAGCAGCAGCAGCAGCAGCAGCCAGTTTTTTTTTTTTAATTGTTCACATGTGCGCGTGCAAACGGGACAGGAGGTCCTCAAACTGGGTCCTAGAGAGGTGGAAGTACCGCTGAAAGCGGCCGTCATCCAGATGCAGCTCCTGCAGCAAATAATTAAAGGAACGTCTCATGAGGATGTTGTGAACCCAGCGACGGCGCTGCTGGTGACGTTTGTCAGCCTTCCACAACAAATAGAGCACAGCAACTCACTTCGTTTGATCAAGGTCCTCCATGTTGACTTGACGGCGAGCGGAATGGAAGCTCCTCCTATTTGATGACACATTGGGGTGAATTTTTGCAGCAAAAGCAGAGCGACACACCGGCCAATGGTGGCGCATCCATCGCCATGTGAGGGACACGAATTTCTGGTGTCACGTGTCATCAGGTGTGAACGTGGCTTTACAGTTTATTGCCAAACAACAGCAGTTTGGTTCTTTTACAGAGTGACTGTCTGTACATAGCTGCATTACACACACACATACACACACACACACTCATCTCCAACCGCTTAGTCCAATCAAGGGTTATGGGGGCTGGAGCCTATGCCAGCAGTCATAGAGCGCAAGGCGGGGTACACCCAGGACAGGACGCCAGTCTGTCACAGGGCCACAAACAGACAAATAAACACATTGTAGCTGCATTAGTAATACCAAATTCTATTCACACATAGTGTAGTTGTGTTAGGGGGTTTTATGTAACACCTAACTAGACCCTTGTCATTTGATTGGTGGTTTGTATGTCACGTGATATTGATCACTTCTCCCATTCACAATTTTGTTCCATTTACCATGCAATTTTGGATCCATACGTTTTGCACCATTGCACACCGTGACCACCTTAACGTCAAAATATGATGTATTGTGTTTGTGTGCATGCAGCATTCAAGTATGGAAGGTCTGCATGCTCACACTAGCACTCTCACAACCTTTGACACAGCGATGGGGCTTAGTTTAAAAACAAACATGATGGGGTATGTTTTGGTGACAGACGATGATTTGAACAAGCTTATTGACAGTGCTCATTGTTCTAACACAACAAAACAAATACAATACTCTATAAGCCATCTGGAAGCATTTACAGTATTCGCTGGGATGTCGCTAGGTGAAGTAGAAGCACTGTCAGATGAAGAGTGCGACAAATTTCTGTGGCGATTCTTCGCTGGACTGAGGAAAGCAGAAGCCAGTTTGTACATGAAGAAGTCAATGCACGGCATCAGGTACGGACTACATCGTCATTTTAAGATTGTGAGAGATTTTGGATTCAATTGGATTGTTGTTTAAAGTTTGTGTTGGACTGTTTGGAGCCTCTTGACCTCAAAGGACCAGTGACACACACCAAAATGTAACTCCCTTTTCTCTTGTTTTTAAATTAACAAAATATCAAATGACAAGGATCTATTTTAGGTGTTATATAAAATGAAGAATGACTGTTTTGTCATTCGTGCAATGGAAAGAATGTTTCATTTGGTGAAAGATGAAAAGATGAAATGAAATTCCTCACTGAATGGAAGATTTTATATAATGGCTGAGTGGATCCTTGTTATTTGATTGGTGCTTTGTGTGTCACGTGACATGGATTATTCTTCCCATTTGTGTTGGTGTCCCATTTGTTTCTATTTACCATGCAAATTTGGATCCATAGGTTTTGTACCATTGCACGCTGCGACCACCACGGGCACACACTAGTGGGGTGGCGTTTAGCTAAACATGGCGGAGTTTGTTTTGCTGACAGATGAGGATTTAAATGGTCTAACTGACAGTGCTAATTCTTCTAACACAAAAAACAAACCCACTACACCATAAGCCGTCTGGAGGCATGAAGAGCTGTTAGGATGAAGAAGATGAAGTTAGGGTGAAAACCTGGACTAATTTCTGTGGGGATTTTTCGCTGGACTGAGGAAATATATGAAGTCAGTGCACGGCATCATGGATTACGTCGTCAGAATTATTTTTGAACTATCTGACTGTTTTTGGTGAATGCTTATGTACATGCGATTTCTTAGTTTTTTCATCCAGTTTGGAATAAGGCTGTAACATAATAAAATGTGGGAAAAAGCACTGTGAATACTTTCCACATTCACTGTCGATCTGAAGTGCAACATGTGACAAGATTTATTAATCTGGCTATGTAGAAATAGTCACTCTCTTTTTTTTCATATGTTCAGAATAATTATAATGTTCTTGACTCGATACTCCCATTCACACAGCTACAAAAATAGGATTGGGGATCCTATTTAGGATCTTTGCTCTAGGGTGCTGCTTCACGGGCTGCCCTCACCACAACCAAAAAAGATATTCTTAATTTCTTACCACTCCCAACACTGTTCAACAGATCTGGTCCTATCGCATCCCTCGTTTCCACAACACCCACAAGATATGTTTATGCACTGTAATGGGATCAACTGAACAAATTCAAGTCACTTTCATAGCAAATTGTTTATTTCCACTGTTGATCTCCAGCGCAAGTAGCTGATACTTCATCAGCATTGTCTCAGTCTATCTTTCTGTAAATGGGCACCACTGATCTTGGGCTTTATAGACTGTCTTTCACTTCGCTCTACATAATCTGGGGATAGGAATCTGCACCATTGCAGCTCAGGGTGGATGTAGGCCTTACTTCATGGTTAGAAATGGGTCATTTTCTCATAATATAACTCAGATCAGGAACCAGGACTTTGTAAAAAAGGAAGGATTACAGTTGAACATTCACAAAATGTGATGGACAACAGCGCCATATAAAGGAGAGCAACCACTCACTTGACTGTCATTGGTTGTTAGCTATGTACTTCTATTTTATTCTAGTCTGTAATTCTACGGATACAGATTCTTTATTGTCATTGTAACCAGTACAACCAAAGGTTAGGTGTAAGCCTTTCAGTGCAAATATAAACCTGAGTAAACCACATGCAGACTCGAAAGGTCTGGAGAAGAAAAGAAAAATAAACATAAAATTTAACCAAATGAAAGAGGTATGTCCAGAGCGCAAATTAAAAAAGAAAAAAAATATAAGAACATAGTACCAAAAAAGAGACTGCATATAAAAAGAGAAAAGTATGTACAAAACTGTAGATATTTCAGTGGCAGTGGATATTGCACATAAACAAATATTGCACTCATTTCAAGTGTGTTATGTGACCTGGATGTTTGGTTACAATGGCATTCAAAGCTCTAACAGCAGTTGAGTAAAAACTGTTTTTCAGTCTATTTGTACTTGCTGTGATGGTCCTGTACTGTCTGCCTGATGGCAGTGGCTCAAACAGAGAGTGGTCAGGGTGGGATGAGTCCTTTGGGAAGGTGTTGGCTCTCCTGAGACAGTAAGAGCCATGAAGGACCTCCAGTGTGGGTAGAGGGCACCCAGTGATCTTCTCTGCCATTTTGGTAACCCTCTGGAGCTCCTTCCTGTTTGCCCCAGTGCAGCTTGCAAACCATGTACAGAGGCAGCATGTGAAGATGGTCTCCATGGTAGAGCGATAAAAAAGACACAAGCAATCTCTGGTTTATGTTTTTTTTTTTTTTCCCTGAAGATTCTCAGAAAGTGGAGTCTTTGCTGTGCCTTCTTTGCCAAGTGTGTGGTGTTCCTGTCCCAGGTCATTTTCTCATCAATTTGGACTCCCAGGAAATGGAAGTCCCTGACACTTTCTATGCAGGTCCCACCAATGAGAATGGGCTGAATGTCTGTTTTGTATCTCCTAAAGTCTATGGTTAGCTCCTTGGTTTTGGATGCCTTCAGGTGCAGGCTTTTTTCTCTACACCAAAGGATCAGCTGTTCCACCTCATCCCAGTATTCAGACTCATCTCCTCCAGTGATACAGCTTACTACTGTGGTGTCATCTGCATAATTAATGAAGGTGTTGCTGGTGTGGATAGGGGTGCAGTCAGAGGTGTAGAGGGTGAAGAGCAGAGGGCTCAGCATGCAGTCTTAAGGGGAACTGGTGCTGAGCGTGAGAGCTGTGGATATGTGGGGGCCAATCCTGACTCTGTGAGATCTGACAGAAAGTCCTTTATCCAAAGACATGTGGAATGGGGTAGACCGAGTTTCAGCAGTTTGCTCACGAGGCAGTGGGGGATGATGGTGTTGAAAGCTGAACTATAATCCACGAAGAGAAGAGGGCATAGTTACCTTGCTTCTCCAGGTGGGTCAGCGTGGCGTGGAGGACAGCGGTCACGGCATCCTTGACCTGTTGGCCTTGTAAGAGAATTGGTATGGGTCTGAAGTGGAGGTTATGAATGACATGATGTGACTTCTAACCAGTTTTCCAAAACACTTCATCACCACTGATGTGAGTGCAACAGTCCGGTAGTCATTGAGGTTGGTTATGGGGGATTTCTTGGGTAAGGGGACTACGGTGGAGGTCTTCGAGCATAACGAGACAGCAGATTGTGTTAGGGACCAGTTGAAGATTGTGGTGAAACTCCCAGCATGCTGGTCTGCACAGTCTTTCAGCACCTGTCCGGAGACACTGTTGGGGCCCGTTGCTTTGCTTGGGTGTGCCTCACCTCTTGGTCCCCCAACGTGAAGTTGCTTTCGGCCGCTGGTGGCAATGTGGTTGCTCCTGGTGTCACAGTCTCGAAGTGAGCAAAGAAGGGATTTAACTCTTCTGCCAATGTCAGTTCTGCCTGTGAATTTTCCTAAATTTGCATTTGTGTTCTGTCAGAAACATGGCTGGTATATGTCTTTTTTAGTAAGTAAGTAAATAAAGTGCCTTTATTGTCATTATATATACATATATACAACAAAATTTGTCCTCTGCATTTCACCCATTCTAATTGCAGTTAGACACAATCCAACCACTAGGAGCAGTGGGTAGCCACAGTCTGGTGCCCGGGGACCAACTGTAGATGTAGAGACGCTGCCTTGGTGAGGGGCAGAGAAGGAGCAGATCCTAAATAAGCATGTTTTTTTGATTGTGGGAGAAAACGGAGCATCCGGAAGAAACCCATGCAGACACGGGGAAAACATGCAAACACCACACAGAAAAGGCAAAAGATATATATTATTTGTATGTGAACATGACCTTGAAATTTAATAAAAATGCATGTTTCCTCATTTTCTTCAAAATTGGTCACCACCTGCACCAAGTAGTCATGTTCTCACTAAGCCCCATCATGACAAAAGCCTCTGGAGCTGCCACTGGTTATACACATTTGCAGCTGCCTAGTGGAACAATAGTCATTCAGCAGTCTCAGTGAAGCACATGAGGATTAATGGTCTTGCACAAATCACCTGGTAACCACAAACTCTGCACTTTCACTGCTGCAATCCAACTTTATCCTGGAGGTGCTCAAAACTGCTTCCCTATACTTAAGCTCAATGCAGCTTAGCACATGAACAAGAATTTTCTTGTATAAGATGATGACAAGTTATAAGGTTGGTTGAAAATAGAACCACAATCTTCTCACCAAATCAAAATTGCTCAGGCAAAATACAAGATCGACCTCTCGATATTCCCACCAAGTTTGACGGCAATGTTAATGTCCATTTACAGCTCACCACAGCTGCTGCTGTGAATGTCTATAGCTGTTGTAAATATGAACACCAAATTCACTCAGTTGATGTGTGTCTATCTCAGTCAGGTTCCTTTGTCACCAAGTTTTAGAACTGTAAATTTCAGCTCTGGCTATACCTCTGTCACTGATCAGTTATGCTGATTTCTAATTAGCACCACTGGATTCCTTACTTCAAACATGTTGCTTTTACCTCTGAAAGGATAATGACAGATAAACTAGACATCAACATGTTGAGAAATCATGAGATGAAGGATGGCATTTAAGTCCATTTTGATCACTGGAATGATTTCCAGGAAAATGAAATCCTGAATTTTCTGACTTGTATTAATTTCCCCCAAAATTGAACAAAATGTGGGCATAGTGAACTGGACTAGAGCGTAAAATCATGATACGCCTCGACAATAACTTCATTTGGATTTACGTATAGAATAAGCCATGCTTACATGTGTTTATGCAAATGTCAAATGTGTGTTCTTTGTGAGTGCAGGCAGTGCTCTACAATGATCGATCTGTTTTGGAAAACCACCACGCTGCCTCAGCTTGGAACCTCTTCATGTCACGCCCGGAGTACAACTTCCTCGTCAATCTGGACCATGTGGAATTCAAGCGCTTCCGTTTCCTTGTCATTGAGGCTATACTGGCCACTGACCTGAAGAAGCACTTTGACTTCCTGGCAGAGTTCAATGCCAAGGTCATTTTAAAACCATTTTTCACTGGATTTGCATTAAATGTCAAATAGGTTGAATTTTTGATTGGAAAGACTTCAGGTAACAAAGTCTATGTGCTGCATTAATATAAACAATTTACTTTGTTGTCTTTAAATAATTAGTGGTTTGCACACAGCCATTCTGTAACTCTTATTGTTATTATATGGCTATGACACTACCTGTGCTCTGATTGGCTGATTTTCGGCCCCTAATATTTTCCTATATCAGACAATGACTATGACAGTCGGTCAAGATCGTGTATCAGATTTGCGACTTTGTTTACAATTTTCATGGCGCAAAATAAAACAAAAAGTGAACAGTGAAATGATGAGTGATGAAGAGCACCATTCTCTGAGCGAATTGTATTACAGTGACGAGTTTGAATTGAAGGAATTAACAGGAAACGAGGTCAAAGTGGACATACAAAATGAAGACCAACAAGATGAAAATACAGCTCTGAACAGCCATATAATAAACAAATTATTAATCTCGCTTGCTCAGTCTGTATGGGAATGTCAGACCTTGGTCTTTTTTGTACCTCCACCTGATATTGTCCTGTACAGACCTCGTGCTAGGTTAATAATTGCTTAATATTGACAAAAGAACAAATGTTTTGTGATCAGCAAGTCTGTTTGTGCAGAACCTTGAAGGGCTTCAGCTAAATTCAGCTCAGGTCAACAACACAAAGTACAACACTGTTGAATTTGGATTGGAGTATTCCTGTTTGGTAGCATAATGCTTATTGACTTTAAAAACAAGAAAATAGATCAGCTCTAGCCTTGAGTCTCCTGTGTGCCTTTTGGCGAACTATAATCCCAATTCCAATGAAGTTGGGACGTTGTGTAAAATGTAAATGAAAACAGAATACAATGATTTGCAAATCCTCTTCAACCTATATTCAATTGAATACACCACAAAGACAAGATATTTAATATTCAAACTGATAAACTTTTTTGTTTTTGTGCAAATATTTGCTCATTTTGAAATGGATGTACCTTTCAGCATTCATGGTGTCATCACAGATATGTAAGTTGCCCATGCCATGGGCACTAACATGCCCCCATACCATCACAGATGATTTCAAAAAACAATTTGAAGAGGATTTGCAAATCATTGTATTCTGTTTGTATTTACATTTCACACAACGTCCCAACTTCATTGGAATTGGGGTTGTATACCTGAAATTTCCTTGCTTCTTTTAAGAAATGTCTATAAAGGTGGATCCAACATGGTGCATGGTGATGCAACATGCGCCATGCAGAGTTTCTCCAATCACAGCCACAAAAGCCTATAACACTTCAGAGGTGCCTGAAAGTCTTGGTAGTTTCCTTCACTCATTTCCCTGTAGGGTCACTCAGCTTCTGAGAATCATCTACTCCAGACAGATTTAACCTATATCGTGGTGTTTGTATTTCATAATAATTCATGTAAGTGAAGTCCAAAACATCTTCACTTAGTTGGAAATATTCATGTATCCATCCCCTAACTCGTAGGTACAAATGTAATGGATTGCATTTAAAATTAATAATCCTTATGTTTCGTTTGTCCAATTATTTATGGCTCAATACATGGAAGGACTGTGTATAGAAATAGCTGTAAGTCCTAAATGCTGAATGGCAGTTTTGTTCTTCACTTGAAATAAAGTGAAAAGTCTCCAGAGTGCATCTTGGTAATTTAATTTTATCTCCATTGCACTACTGGACAGACAACATAACCAAAATTGTTTCACTGTCCAACTCCTTGTGGAGCTGACTGTAATTAATTACAGTCCGAATTAATTCAAGAAACTGGAGATAAAAAACAAATGCTAAATTAATAATGTTACAGTTGTTCTGCCAATTCCAAAGAAAACATTTATCAAAAGTTGAAAATGTAGCCATGTAGTTTATGTAGTCAATAGTTTATTCCAGATGCCTGTGCAACTAGTTAAATGTCAGTTGGTTATAACCTATTGAAAACTGAATAACTGGAGCTTTTGTGTATTTAGTAAAACACACTTCATCACAAGAATAAAATCACATCTTAGCACCTAATGCATGTGGTTTAAAAGAGTAGTTCCTTTCGATTCATCACAAAATTTACCTTCTGTTAGTTAATTAAAATACCTTTCTTTATATAATGTTTTGTAAATTTAGTGCTAATTTCATGAATGTAAAGTATTTATTTTGGAACGATTCCATGTATTGTCCTGTATTTAATCCACATGGGTCAAAATACTAACTTGCTTCTAGACAAGGGGAATATGTCGGAGCTATAAGATTGTTAATCCTTTATTTGAGTACTAAGAAATAAAATGATAATGCTACAAAAAGATCCTTTTCAAAACTTAAATAATAATAAAAAAACAAAAAACAAAAAGTAACTTAACCTTTCAGTGACAAATCAAAATCTTTCCTCTGCTTCACATCTGAAATGTGTTTCAGTTTTGCTCTTTATTTTAGTTGATTAGAAAATGGATGAATACAAATGCAAATGAATAGTACTGCATTCATCTAATTTTGACGTCTCCCACTGTGTTGCTCGACTAAATATCAATATATCATATATGTTGCTCCCATAGGTGGGTGATGAGCCATCCACAGGGATAGATTGGTCCAACGAGAATGACAGGTTGCTGGTCTGCCAAATGTGCATTAAACTGGCCGACATCAATGGACCTCTAAAATGCAAAGACCTGCATCTCCAGTGGACAGAGGGCATCGTAAATGAGTTTTATGAACAGGTGACAGAGTTCATGCTTGTTTTTATTAATTCAGCTAATAATCAGTTGGCTGTTATATTTGTGTGAACACAAATGTAAGTGATATGTAACAAAGAAATGTAAATGTAACAAATGTAGCAGTGATGTGAGGTGTAGTTCATTCACTTCCTTGCTTAAGGCAGCATTTTATGCAGGACTGGACACCCTTTTCTTTCTAGGCATTTGGGAATATCTGCTATGACTGAACACTATACTGAGATAAAGAGGACCCCAGGTGCAAGACAGCCAGGACACAGCCAGGTTATGTTTAAAAAATGCAAGGTGCTTTAATCTCCATAGGTGACAGTGGATTGACAAATGTGACAAGGCGATCCAGCGTGATAATCAATCCAAAGCAATCAAAGACTGGGTGAGAAACAAAACGAGCAGTGCACCAAAAACGAAAGTCAAAATCACAGCAGGGTGCAAACACTTACAACAGGAGTTCAAGGTGAAGACGGATGAGATGAGTGATGGAAACAAATGACTGACATAATCGACCGGCAGCAAACTAATGTACAGGTGCAGTATATAAGCTGACTGACAATTGACAACAGGTGCAATGAACAAACCAGAACGGAAACACGGAAATATGAAAACATAAGTGAACACTAACAAAAATAAAAACAGAATGTGGAAAATAAAACCGAATCTATAAATGTAACATCAAAACCCAAAGCAAAAAACAATACATAGATAAACCTGGACCTAAGAGACAACAAGAACGTGATGAACAAATAACATCCAAAATAGTGTAGAATCCAAAAATGTAGACCAAACATGCACACAGTAACTACACGTGGACATAACCTAAAGAACATGAGGCAAACCTATAAAATATATAAAAAGCGCACAAGCAATCATAAGAGGACCAGGGCAGGGCACAAACGTAAAGACACAACAGGGACACGGACAGGTGGCATGACACACCCACATGAGGGGAGCAGACACGACGATGGACAATTCTATTTGCGCACACACACACATAGAGGACTCAACCACGAAATGGGGGACACACAACACATGCATTCACACACAGATTGAAGTGGGGGGGCGTGCCCAGACACAACAGGCTCAGAGTGCGCACCCACACATACACCAAATGCAGGGCGTGCACCCACACGCACATGCAGGGAAGCAACACCACAGACACCACTCCACGTACATACCTGGCAGAGGGTGCGTGCCCCCACACCAATACACGCAGGACACGTGCACACACACATACAGACATGAAACTGGGGAACAACCAAATACCAAGACAGACATGACAAATAAAAGGCACAAAAAGCACAAAGAAAGGAACTAACAGGGCACGCCACAACAGTATCCCCTCTGCTCAGCCCAGTGTCCTGGTAAAGTATATTCATATATGTAGGATATTTGGAACATATTGGAATTTTGCAAAACTAGGATGCATCCCACAGAAAAACTAGTTGTGTGTCTGCTGCAGTGCCCTGGAATGTGGACATTACCTTCATGTTTCTTTAGCATTTTTTTGAAAACACCAAGCTGCAGATTCTGATAAATGTACGAGGTCTGTCCATAAAGTATCGTACCTTTTTATTTTTTTTTAAACTATATTGGATTTGATTCATATGTTTTCACGTCAGACAAGCTTGAACCCTTGTGCGCATGCATGAGTTTTTCCACACCTGTCGGTGACGTCATTCACCTGTGAGCACGCCTTGTGGAAGGAGTGGTCCCGCCCCATCATCGGATTTTCATTGTCTGGAAATGGCGGAATGATTTGGGGTTTTTTTCCATCAGAATTTTTTCAGAAGCTGTTAGAGACTGGCACCTGGAAACTATTCGAAAAATTTATCTGGCTTTCGGTGTTATGTGTCGACGCGGGTTGAGGAGCGGACCTGCGTCAGACGGAACCCAGCGCTAAAAATAACCAGAAAGCGGTTCCAATAACAAAAACAATTTATTTATTTCACCCGCTGGTGCATAATAAAGTGTAAAAACTGAAATAGCGTCCTTCTGGTGGAGTGAAGGCTGGCACACTCTCCAGCGCCCAAAAGGATCAAAGCCCGGCGCTCCTGGACCCACTATTACCGCCAACCACCCCCCAGGTGGACACGACAAACCGACTCTCTGCGAAGGATAGAAGAGGTGAGGTAAGTCAGCAGTTACAACTAATATCCTTCAAAAGACACACACTATCAGCAACACATTCAGGTCTGTATTTTGAGCTTTATGCAAATGAGCAGCTTCTCACAACAGGTGGAGGATCACTTGTCCGCACGTCACAGCAGTGAGAAGCAAGCTGCACAATTCTCATCACAATTCAAATATACTGCGTAACAAAATACCAAGTTACTATCAACAATTAGTCAAACACTTAATCACCTCTGATGTGTGCTGACAGCATGTGTCCCTCACCCTTCCTCCTTCACGGGCTCGATATGTCAAACCCAGGCGCGGTCCTCAGCGTCTCACAAACGAACATCACAAGGTCGAGTTCCCGGCAATTCTGCTTGAATCACACATGACTTAAATGCAGAACGCCATCCAATTATCTGCTTCAGCTGAAAGTCTTTAAGGCTGCACGTGAGCACCATTCACAGGTGCTGCACATGATGTTGATGAGGGTGAAGGACTCTTCAGCCAGCACCTTCTCCACAGACAAATCAGTTTTCATGCCACCTGGAGAGCAAAGAAAAGAAAAGAACACCAAAATGTCCAGCCAAACCCCCCAACACACAACATTCGGTGAAAATTTTACGGGCTTCACAAAGAATAAGGTCTGTTAGTACAGCTTTAAGGACCCCTTTAAGGACGCTCAGCGCACCGTGCTCCGAGCTGCGACGACACGCCACAAGCCACCGGACCATTTCTGAGCTGATGGCTCTGTGGATACGAGACCGTCGTGTGCTCTTTCTCTGGTTATCACAAGAGCTGGACATCAGCCATTTTCCGGCAGATTTCACTTTTAACAAGAGATTTTGTCATGGAAAGCCGCGCGGAGGCTTCGTGCGTCACGACCGATTCGCTTTGGAAGCGAGACAAAGGAACACCTCCGTTTCGGCGTGTCAGAGGACAAGTTTGGACATGTCCAGCTCTCCACAATTTCACTGATACTTACTGGACTGGTAAGCATTGAAAGCCGAGATAGACATGTCCAAACTTGTCCTCTGACACGCCGAAACAAATTGTAATCTAATAGATTACAATTTGTTCATGTAAATGGGGAATCTTCTTCACAGACTAAGGTTAATTATGGAGTTCCACAAGGTTCTGTGCTAGGACCAATTTTATTCACTTTATACATGCTTCCATTAGGCAGTATTATTAGACAGCATTGCTTAAATTTTCATTGTTACACAGATGATACTCAGCTTTATCTATCCATGAAGCCAGAGGACACACACCAATTAGCTAAACTGCAGGATTGTCTTACAGACATAAAGACATGGATGACCTCTAATTTTCTGCTTTTAAACTCAGATAAAACTGAAGTTATTGTACTTGGCCCCACAAATCTTAGAAACATGGTGTCTAACCAGATCCTTACTCTGGATGGCATTACCCTGACCTCTAGTAATACTGTGAGAAATCTTGGAGTCATTTTTGATCAAGATATGTCATTCAGTGCGCATATTAAACAAATATGTAGGACTGCTTTTTTGCATTTGCGCAATATCTCTAAAATTAGAAAGGTCTTGTCTCAGAGTGATGCTGAAAAACTAATTCATGCATTTATTTCCTCTAGGCTGGACTATTGTAATTCATTATTATCAGGTTGTCCTAAAAGTTCCCTGAAAAGCCTTCAGTTAATTCAAAATGCTGCAGCTAGAGCACTGACAGGGACTAGAAGGAGAGAGCATATCTCACCCATATTGGCCTCTCTTCATTGGCTTCCTGTTAATTCTAGAATAGAATTTAAATTATTCTTCTTACTTATAAGGTTTTGAATAATCAGGTCCCATCTTATCTTAGGGACCTCATAGTACCATATCACCCCAATAGAGCGCTTCGCTCTCAGACTGCAGGCTTACTTGTAGTTCCTAGGGTTTGTAAGAGTAGAATGGGAGGCAGAGCCTTCAGCTTTCAGGCTCCTCTCCTGTGGAACCAGCTCCCAATTCAGTTCAGGGAAACAGACACCCTCTCTACTTTTAAGATTAGGCTTAAAACTTTCCTTTTTGCTAAAGCTTATAGTTAGGGCTGGATCAGGTGACCCTGAACCATCCCTTAGTTATGCTGCTATAGACTTAGACTGCTGGGGGGTTCCCATGATGCACTGAGTGTTTCTTTCTCTTTTTGCTCTGTATGCACCACTCTGCATTTAATCATTAGTGATTGATCTCTGCTCCCCTCCACAGCATGTCTTTTTCCTGGTTCTCTCCCTCAGCCCCAACCAGTCCCAGCAGAAGACTGCCCCTCCCTGAGCCTGGTTCTGCTGGAGGTTTCTTCCTGTTAAAAGGGAGTTTTTCCTTCCCACTGTCGCCAAGTGCTTGCTCACAGGGGGTCGTTTTGACAGTTGGGGTTTTTCTGTAATTATTGTATGGCTTTGCCTTGCAATATGAAGCGCCTTGGGGCAACTGTTTGTTGTGATTTGGCGCTATATAAATAAAATTGATTTGATTTGATTTAATTTAATTTTAAATTTATCTGATGGGTTGTGACCCATTCAAGTGCAATAAATGTCAAAAGTTCTAAAATATCTACTATGTTTGATTGTTTTGCTATTATAAACATAGTAATGATAATATCTTCAATAATATTATACTATATTTGGTGGGTGTCTTGTGTCACACTGTCCCACAGCAATATTGAAATATTGTGGATTAGTGTACAGTGTTTTGTGTTAATAATTTATTCTATTAAGTGTCCATTTAATTCATTAAACATTTTATATATGGAGTTTTATAATAAATTATCTAACACACAGTTGAGTTTAAAGTTCATTAAGAGGGGGGATTGAAATTCAATGACATATTTGAACATTTAACAAAAGTAAGTTGTACCACAGCAATATTAAAATAGTGTAGATTAGTGTACAATGTTTTCTGATAATAATTTGTTTTATTAAGTGTCCATTTAATTCATTCAACATTTTATATATGGAGTTTTATAATAAATTATCTAACACATAGTTGAGTTTAAAGTTCATTAAGGGGGGATTGAAATTCAATGACATATTTGAACATTTAACAAAAGTAAGTTGTACCACAGCAATATTAAAATAGAGTAGTGTACAATGTTTACTGATAATAATTTGTTTTATTAAGTGTCCATTTAATTCACTAAACAGATTAAATATTCAATTTTATTATTAAAAATTGAACATACAGTTGAATTTAAAGTTCATTAAGGGGAAGGGGATCCAAATTCATTGACATATTTGATTTTTGATGTTGTTGTTTTTAAAGTAATGCAATAGTTATTTTCCCTCGTAACTAATTACTTTTATCATGCTGTAACTCAGCTACTAATTCAACACTTGCCCAACACTGCTTGCTAACATATATACCAACAAACAGTTGTCTTTTTTTTTTACATACAGACAGAGGTGATTACAAGAGCATACACATCTGGTTATGAAGGTTATGCAGTTTGAGTGAGGAAGTGTTTGCATTAGTGCAGCTAGTGATAAGTGTGTACTAATATGTGCTATAATACCTGCAGGGGGATGAGGAGTCCAGCCTGGGGCTTCCTGTCAGCCCTTTCATGGACCGAGCAGCACCGCAGTTAGCCAAACTTCAGGAATCATTCATCACTCACATTGTAGGACCACTGTGCAACTGCTACGCCTCAGCTGGCCTCATACCGGGAAAGTGGGTGGAAAGAAACCCAGAAGCAGAGGAGGCAGAGATAATGGAGGATGACGAGGAGGATGAGGACACTGCAGAGGAAGATACTTCCACCAGCTCAGAAACATCACGTAAGCATGAAAACCTCAAAGCAAAATCCTGAGCCTGAAGTTACAACACCTAAATAATGAACAAACACACTTTAAAGCAAACAACACTGGTCTTACTGGCTTACAGGATCCTGCCAAAACTAATATGGCCTCATAAATCACATGCAAACATATTTTTTGGAGTATAATTCGCATTGGAGAAAATGCAAAAAAAAAAACAAATTCTCCATTTTAAGCATATAAAGAAAAAAAAACGACACAGCTAAGTGCTGGAAGAGAGACAGAAAAAGATCATAAACAGAAGTAATGTGCAAAATCAGCCACCATAAATTCCAAAAAAGTAGTTTAAATAAAACTGAACCAAATAAAAATCACACACAGAACGCCCTCAACCCACCCCGCCCAGTCAGAGCAGCCACATAATTCTGTAAAAACAGTGTTGAACAGTGGCACATGATTTCAATCAGGCAAAACCTGTAGTTCTGTAAAATAATATATAATAGGTTGCCATTTCTGAAAAAGCCTCTCAGTGGATCCTCTCATTGTATATTTGATTTTCTCCAATTTTAAAAAAACATGATTTCCTTTCACCATTGAGAGATACAGGGACAATTTGCTGATGTCATTGTAGTAAGATCAGCTATCAGTGATGCAAAGCTACAATTCATTCTGTATAGAGGTTAATGGAACTGAACTATCAGGGATCCCAAATATAGCTACCAATGGACATGGCTAAAGAGTGATTCCAAGAACTTGTGACATAATACCAAAGAAACTAATCCAAAAACTATGTAGTTTTGGACAAAGGAAGAACATATGACTTAAATGCTTAAATGGCAAGGAGAGCCATGACATTGTCTTCTATATCAGGAAATATTTCAGAAAGTCTTGATTTAGAAAAATGAACTTTAGAACTTTAAATTGGCTAAGTCCAAGAGGAAGTGGCTCTAATCCTATCTATAGATTTATCCCACAATGGTGTGTTTACACATGAGCAAGACGCATTACGAATGTCATTTTTCTGTCATTCGTGACACATTCCTGACATTCTTAACGTGACTTAACGCATCTGAATAGGTTTCTTAATAGTGCGTGTTGGTGCGTGATATTCTTGATATTCGTGGAGCATGTTTTTGCCTGTCAAAAAATCGTCCGCGAATGTCACACACCACCCTCATTTTGTCTCACGTCGTGGAGGTCACAACTGAGCGTGTTGATCCGTCTTGATGAGTAGTGATCCTTAATAGAACGTGACAACGTTCGTAGTGGTTCCTGTGATGGTTCTTGGAGCCCAAACTGTCATGCGTTATTACGAAGTGACACGGAAACTGTCAAGTTTTGATACGACTTGTGACGCTGCATCACTTTTCACTGCGTGCACGACGAATCAGTTTTATGTCACGTGCGCACAATTAAACTCGGCTCCACAGCGTTCAGTTTGATGCAGGATGCCAAAGAGAAACAGTGACGCTTAAGTCAGCCAAGTGTTGTTCTACAGTTCCTGCTGAAGCTCCTCAGGATGCTCCTGCAGATGTTCCACCTGCTGTTGTAACTGATGAGCAGGAGAACGAGACTGAGCCAGAGGAACCAGAGGAATGAGAGGAGACTCACGTGCAGCGAGACATCTCTGCACCTCCTCCAGTCCGGTGGAGGAAGAAGCGTGCGCAAAATTAAACCCTGCTGCACCACTTTCAGTTTGATTGCTGACACCAAGTCGGCTAAAAGTCTCATTTCAGTGCTCCTCAGCGCGCTCCTGCAGGTGTTCCACCTGCTGCATGTACCTGATGTTTGGGAAAATGCGCGAGACGCGAGCCGCATGAAGCCACACATCTGGCTCTGTCTGTCTCCTCCTCCTCCTCTCTGCGCCACTCCATGGCACAGAGCACAACTACGCATGCAGTCACAAAGTTCTTCTGAAAAACTGGAGCGAACTTGATGAATATGGGTGTGCATGTGGAGACAATTCACCTTGTTTACAATGTGACAGAACTTAATGATGCGCTGTTACGCGCAATAGCGTGCAACAACGCAGAACACTATTATTGACCGTGCATGATGGTTCCTTATAATTCTCCAGCAACATGTGCCATTAATCGTAACGTGTGGTAACAGGTTGCAGCAGTTCCTGAGGACACCTGACGCCTCTGCCCCGAATCATCACGTTCGTGATCAGCGGCCAAGAATGTATACATTGTGGCATTCGTGACTTGTCGTTGTTATGTGTAAACGCAGCTTAAGGGAGAGCAAATCCTCCCAGGAATGTTTTGGGGGTGTCAGTGGAAAATTTACAGTCTTAGAAATTATGCTATGGATTTGAAAATAGCGAAACATATGTCTTACAGGAAGTCCATAAGTGGTGAACAAGTTGACAAAGGAATTAAAAACCCCTCAGCAAATAAATCTTTCAAACATTTCAAACCTTTATCATGTTCAAAAGTGAAGGGGGAAATAAATGATTGTTAATTGGTACTAAAAGAGAGACAGCCTCAGATTTGAAATGAACTCTAAACTGATACCAAATGTGTTCAACTTTACAGGATTGTCAGTGAATTGAGAGATTTTGATGGGCAAAGATGAATAAAGTAAGGCCAAAATCCAGGAGGCCTTACAGGAAAATAGCTCCAGTTTACCACAAAGAGTATTGGATGATGCAACCCAAAAACAAAGTTTTTGAATATGTGCAGCCCAATAATAGTACAGAAAAATTGGAAGAGCAAGTCCAAAAGTCAAATTCCATGGTGGTAACAAACTTTTGTGAACCCTTGGAGGTTTCCCACCCCATATGAAAGAACAAAAACTTGTCTAAAGACACAAAGAAGTATTTTGACTGACTTTGAGCAAAATATTAATTTTGACCGCATTAATTCAACCAATTAATGAAAGTGGAAGGCTACTCCACCATTTCATGTCAAATTTTAATCTTTGTGATAAGGAGGGTAAAGTTAGCTGAAAATAAATTAGATAATTTATTACAGGAATGGAAGCTAGAGAATTGGAAATATATAATAAAAGATCATCAGCATACAGTGATACTTTATATTCTGAGTCATTGCTCAAGATACCATTGAATAAAGCGGAGGACTGCAAGGCAATAACCAAAGGTACATTTTAGGGCAAAGAAGTCTGAATAAATATCATTTGTATAAATACTAGCTTTGGGGGAGGGGGGGGGGGGTGTATATAGAAGATGGATCCAAGAGATGAATTTCTCTCTAAAACTAAATTTCTCCAGTACTGTACTGTTGAATTCTGCATTCAAGGAAATTACAACCTCAGGGAGAACAGATGATTGTTTAACAGTAAAAAACACTAAGAAAGTATGAATATTAACAAAACAATTGTTGTCTTTTAATAAAGCTGTTTTGCTCCTTGGAAATAATATGAGACAACAAAATCTCCAAATGAGATGCGGTTACTTTAGCTAACACCTTCACGTCTGCATCAAGCACAGACAAACGTCTGTAAGAGCCACAAGAAATAGGATCTTTGTCTTTCTTGAGGAGGAGAGCCATAGATGCTTGTGATAGACCCCCATCACACATAGGCCAATTGAGGCTGAATGGCGTCAGAATGACACATCCAGCCACAGTTGGGAAGTGTCTAGGTGCGGTCTGAATACAGATGGACAACAGTCTCAAAGCATTCTACATACTTGGTCCCATTCGCTCAGCTGTCCCGAATGTGTTGCACAGTTCAAAACACTTTTGGCGCCGTTGAGATAGGACACCCATCTCAACTTTGGCTGCGGGGAAGCACAAGCAGCAGGTATCAGGCTCGATAGGCAGAACGGGCTGGATGCAAATGCAAAACGCTGGAACTCAGCTCAGTGGAGACAAAACAGTGGAGACTGGTATCGGTACAAATCAGATCAAATCAAATCAATTTTATTTCTATAGCACCAAATCACAACAAACAGTTGCCCCAAGGCACTTTATATTCTAAGGCAAAAGCCATACAATAATTACAGAAAAACCCCAACGGTCAAAATGACCCCCTATGAGCAAGCACTTGGCGACACTGGGAAGGAAAAACTGCCTTTTAACAGGAAGAAACCTCCAGCAGAACCAGGCTGAGGGAGGGGCAGTCTTCTGCTGGGACTGGTTGGGGCTGAGGGGAGAGAATCAGGAAAAAGACATGCTGTGGAAGAGAGCAGAGATCAATCACTAATGATTAAATGCAGAATGGTGCATACAGAGCAAAAAGAGGTGAATAAAAAGAAACACTCAGTGCATCATGGGAAACCCCCAGCAGTCTAAGTTTATAGCAGCATAACTAAGGGGTGGTTCAGGGTCACCTGATCCAGCCCTAACTATAAGCTTTAGCAAAAAGGAAAGTTTTAAGCTTAATCTTAAAAGTAGAGAGGGTGTCTGTCTCCCTGATCTGAATTGGGAGCTGGTTCCACAGGAGAGGAGCCTGAAAGCTGAAGGCTCTCCCTCCCATTCTACTCTTACAAACCCTAGGAACTACAAGTAAGCCTGCAGTCTGAGAGCAAAGCTCTCTATTGGGGTGATATGGTACTATGAGGTCCCTAAGATAAGATGGGACCTGATTATTCAAAACCTTATAAGTAAGAAGAAGAATTTTAAATTCTATTCTGGAATTAACAGGGAGCCAATGAAGAGAAGCCAATATGGGTGAAATATGCTCTCTCCTTCTAGTCCCTGTCAGTACTCTAGCTGCAGCATTTTGAATTAACTGAAGGTACACAGTGCAGCCTTTGGACTGCCTTTCTGTACACAGACTCAAACTCAGAACAGGTGTGTGGAGAACCTCCCAGAACAGGGGTGTGGCCAGACAGAGGGAGACACCCAGGGAGACACCCACCAAAGAATCAGGAGAAAAAGACAAGAAACAACAGGACAGAGAAAGCCCAAGCAGAAAGGTAGAACCAAGGCAGAGCAAGAGACAGATGGAGCACAAAAATAACCCAAAAACAAGGAGACGTGGGTGGCTTAACTTGCTCATGAGACACGGGCTCCTCTGAGCTTCATGATGACGGGACTTCTCCTGATGGCTCAATTTGCGATCTTAGTGGTGAGTGATCAGCTGATCTTGGAGGAGTAATCACAAAAGAGGGTTCGGGCAACGCTGGAGCTGAGGTGATCTCTGTGGCTGGAACTCGTGATTCAAGCTGTGGTGCTTTCAACCTTCAAGGCGCTGGGAGCGGCGCTACGTGGAGCAGCTGTGCTGTGGAACCGTTTTTCCCCACTCGACGACACACCCGCCGAGGATCAAACTCTGGTTATTGGCGACTCTGTTTTGCGAAATGTGAAGTTAGCGACACCAGCAACCATAGTCAATTGTCTTCCGGGGGCCAGAGCAGGCGACATTGAAGGAAATTTGAAACTGCTGGCTAAGGCTAAGCGTAAATTTGGTAAGATTGTAATTCACGTCGGCAGTAATGACACCCGGTTACGCCAATCGGAGGTCACTAAAATTAACATTAAATCGGTGTGTAACTTTGCAAAAACAATGTCGGACTCTGTAGTTTTCTCTGGGCCCCTCCCCAATCAGACCGGGAGTGACATGTTTAGCCGCATGTTCTCCTTGAATTGCTGGCTGTCTGAGTGGTGTCCAAAAAATGAGGTGGGCTTCATAGATAATTGGCTAAGTTTCTGGGGAAAACCTGGTCTTGTTAGGAGAGACGGCATCCATCCCACTTTGGATGGAGCAGCTCTCATTTCTAGAAATCTGGCCAATTTTCTTAAATCCTCCAAACCGTGACTATCCAGGGTTGGGACCAGGAAGCAGAGTTGTAGTCTTACACACCTCTCTGCAGCTTCTCTCCCCCTGCCATCCCCTCATTACCCCATCCCCGTAGAGACGGTGCCTGCTCCCAGACTACCAATAACCAGCAAAAATCTATTTAAGCATAAAAATTCAAAAAGAAAAAATAATATAGCACCTTCAACTGCACCACAGACTAAAACAGTTAAATGTGGTCTATTAAACATTAGGTCTCTCTCTTCTAAGTCCCTGTTGGTAAATGATATAATAATTGATCAACATATTGATTTATTCTGCCTTACAGAAACCTGGTTACAGCAGGATGAATATGTTAGTTTAAATGAGTCAACACCCCCGAGTCACACTAACTGTCAGAATGCTCGTAGCACGGGCCGAGGCGGAGGATTAGCAGCAATCTTCCATTCCAGCTTATTAATTAATCAAAAACCCAGACAGAGCTTTAATTCATTTGAAAGCTTGACTCTTAGTCTTGTCCATCCAAATTGGAAGTCCCAAAAACCAGTTTTATTTGTTATTATCTATCGTCCACCTGGTCGTTACTGTGAGTTTCTCTGTGAATTTTCAGACCTTTTGTCTGACTTAGTGCTTAGCTCAGATAAGATAATTATAGTGGGCGATTTTAACATCCACACAGATGCTGAGAATGACAGCCTCAACACTGCATTTAATCTATTATTAGACTCTACTGGCTTTGCTCAAAAAGTAAATGAGTCCACCCACCACTTTAATCATATCTTAGATCTTGTTCTGACTTATGGTATGGAAATAGAAGACTTAACAGTATTCCCTGAAAACTCCCTTCTGTCTGATCATTTCTTAATAACATTTACATTTACTCTGATGGACTACCCAGCAGTGGGGAATAAGTTTCATTACACTAGAAGTCTTTCAGAAAGCGCTGTAACTAGGTTTAAGGATATGATTCTTTCTTTATGTTCTCTAATGCCATATACCAACACAGTGCAGAGTAGCTACCTAAACTCTGTAAGTGAGATAGAGTATCTCGTCAGTAGTTTTACATCCTCATTGAAGACAACTTTGGATGCTGTAGCTCCTCTAAAAAAGAGAGCTTTAAATCAGAAGTGCCTGACTCCGTGGTATAACTCACAAACTCGTAGCTTAAAGCAGATAACCCGTAAGTTGGAGAGGAAATGGCGTCTCACTAATTTAGAAGATCTTCACTTAGCCTGGAAAAAGAGTCTGTTGCTCTATAAAAAAGCCCTCCGTAAAGCTAGGACATCTTTCTACTCATCACTAATTGAAGAAAATAAGAACAACCCCAGGTTTCTTTTCAGCACTGTAGCCAGGCTGACAAAGAGTCAGAGCTCTATTGAGCTGAGTATTCCATTAACTTTAACTAGTAATGACTTCATGACTTTCTTTGCTAACAAAATTTTAACTATTAGAGAAAAAATTACTCATAACCATCCCAAAGACGTATCGTTATCTTTGGCTGCTTTCAGTGATGCCGGTATTTGGTTAGACTCTTTCTCTCCGATTGTTCTGTCTGAGTTATTTTCATTAGTTACTTCATCCAAACCATCAACATGTTTATTAGACCCCATTCCTACCAGGCTGCTCAAGGAAGCCCTACCATTATTTAATGCTTCGATCTTAAATATGATCAATCTATCTTTGTTAGTTGGCTATGTACCACAGGCTTTTAAGGTGGCAGTAATTAAACCATTACTTAAAAAGCCATCACTTGACCCAGCTATCTTAGCTAATTATAGGCCAATCTCCAACCTTCCTTTTCTCTCAAAAATTCTTGAAAGGGTAGTTGTAAAACAGCTAACTGATCATCTGCAGAGGAATGGTCTATTTGAAGAGTTTCAGTCAGGTTTTAGAATTCATCATAGTACAGAAACAGCATTAGTGAAGGTTACAAATGATCTTCTTATGGCCTCGGACAGTGGACTCATATCTGTGCTTGTTCTGTTAGACCTCAGTGCTGCTTTTGATACTGTTGACCATAAAATTTTATTACAGAGATTAGAGCATGCCATAGGTATTAAAGGCACTGCGCTGCGGTGGTTTGAATCATATTTGTCTAATAGATTACAATTTGTTCATGTAAATGGGGAATCTTCTTCACAGACTAAAGTTAATTATGGAGTTCCACAAGGTTATGTGCTAGGACCAATTTTATTCACTTTATACATGCTTCCCTTAGGCAGTATTATTAGACGGTATTGCTTAAATTTTCATTGTTACGCAGATGATACCCAGCTTTATCTATCCATGAAGCCAGAGGACACACACCAATTAGCTAAACTGCAGGATTGTCTTACAGACATAAAGACATGGATGACCTCTAAGTTCCTGCTTTTAAACTCAGATAAAACTGAAGTTATTGTACTTGGCCCCACAAATCTTAGAAACATGGTGTCTAACCAGATCCTTACTCTGGATGGTATTACCCTGACCTCTAGTAATACTGTGAGAAATCTTGGAGTCATTTTTGATCAGGATATGTCATTCAAAGCGCATATTAAACAAATATGTAGGACTGCTTTTTTGCATTTACGCAATATCTCTAAAATCAGAAAGGTCTTGTCTCAGAGTGATGCTGAAAAACTAATTCATGCATTTATTTCCTCTAGGCTGGACTATTGTAATTCATTATTATCAGGTTGTCCTAAAAGTTCCCTAAAAAGCCTTCAGTTAATTCAAAATGCTGCAGCTAGAGTACTGACGGGGACTAGAAGGAGAGAGCATATCTCACCCATATTGGCCTCTCTTCATTGGCTTCCTGTTAATTCTAGAATAGAATTTAAAATTCTTCTTCTTACTTATAAGGTTTTGAATAATCAGGTCCCATCTTATCTTAGGGACCTCGTAGTACCATATCACCCCAATAGAGCGCTTCGCTCTCAGACTGCAGGCTTACTTGTAGTTCCTAGGGTTTGTAAGAGTAGAATGGGAGGCAGAGCCTTCAGCTTACAGGCTCCTCTCCTGTGGAACCAGCTCCCAATTCAGATCAGGGAGACAGACACCCTCTCTACTTTTAAGATTAGGCTTAAAACTTTCCTTTTTGATAAAGCTTATAGTTAGGGCTGGATCAGGTGACCCTGAACCATCCCTTAGTTATGCTGCTATAGACGTAGACTGCTGGGGGGTTCCCATGATGCACTGTTTCTTTCTCTTTTTGCTCTGTATGCACCACTCTGCATTTAATCATTAGTGATCGATCTCTGCTCCCCTCCACAGCATGTCTTTTTCCTGGTTCTCTCCCTCAGCCCCAACCAGTCCCAGCAGAAGACTGCCCCTCCCTGAGCCTGGTTCTGCTGGAGGTTTCTTCCTGTTAAAAGGGAGTTTTTCCTTCCCACTGTAGCCAAGTGCTTGCTCACAGGGGGTCGTTTTGACCGTTGGGGTTTTACATAATTATTGTATGGCCTTGCCTTACAATATAAAGCACCTTGGGGCAACTGTTTGTTGTGATTTGGCGCTATATAAAAAAATTGATTGATTGATTGATTGGAATCAGCAACCAGGACGCGCGGCCCTGCTGGATCTGGCAGTGTCAATGTGGACACCGCTTGTTTTCTCCGTGGTGCTGGCTTCGGGGGCATCTGGAACATGACTGGATCGCCAGACTGCATAGCCGGGACTGAGGGCAGAAGGTAAGCAGCTTTCTTTGGTGTCGTACCAGGGTGGAGCAAGAGTGGCGTCTGAAAGTGTAATGACACGTGGCTCCTAACAACAAGTGACGGTGAGCTCGGACTCAAACAAAAAGTCCATGGGGTCCTCAATGCAGGAAGGGAGCCAACCCTGCTTAAACTGCATCTTGATGTTCCTCAGCTCAGGGAATCTGGTCAGCAGCTCTGGTTCAGCTAAAAAGATCTGGTCGAGTGCCGAAAAAATGCATTGTTTTCCCTGCTTACTGTAGCAGTCCTGATAATCAAAAAATAAGTCCTGTATCTTAAATAGGGATGAAGCCGTGTCCTGTAGAACTAATAGCTCGGACTCACAATCTTCATCTTCATCCACATCCGTCCAGTCAGACTCATCATCCTCTGACGGCAGGTAGGCCTCCGGGTGCCTCATCCAATCTGGACGCTTCTGTTCACAAAAAACATCGTCCAGGCTCAAAAGCTCTGGAAAATAGTCAAACAGCCATGGATTTGAATTCACAAGATCCCAGGCTTGATCAAGATGATCAGATTTCTCTCCTGGAGTGTAACAGTCATGAAAACAGCCAAAAAAAAGAAAAAAGAAAAAAATGAGAGGTCTGACAAAATCCTCTTTCTCAACTCAATATCTGGGAGTACAGCAGCAGTGTCCATGGCAGGAATGGAGTCTGCGGAGTCCATATTCTGGCCAGATTGTACTGTCAGGACGGGTGTGAGCCTGTCACCAGGAGCAGTTGGACCTGCAATACAGACTCCCACACTAAACTTTGGTGTGGAGGAAATCAAGGTCTTTATTCCAGGCTCAGGTTTGGTACACATGTAATCAGTCAGCGAGGCAGAGGTACAATTAGGGTCAGGCTGACACACAGTCACAAACAAGCAGGGTTCAGAGGCATGAGCAAACACACACATCCGGGATGAGGCAAGAGGCATGGTCGAAGACAACAGAGCAGAGATACGATACACGGCAAGGCAAGGCAAAAAAAAAAAAAAACAGGACTGAGAATGAGAGCTGGAAAGTGTACAAGACAACAATCTGGCGGGGAAGTGAAGGACTGTGGGGTTTAAATACACGTGGACTAATTAGTGTGGAACGAGGGACAGGTGGTGTCAACGAGGTGCACGTGAGGAACAATCTAGAAGTGGACGTGGCTAGTGAACAAAGATAACACACAGTCAAGATTGTGAGGGGAGTGCACAAACTGAGTGATGTAATAGACAAAGATAAGTGAACAGGTGCCAAGAGCGTGAGTGAATGAAAACACAAAGCAGACAGAAACAAACAAAGACATGGGGCAGGTGTAGTGAAGTGAACATAATTAGATATAACTGAAGGACGAAGACATGATGGCAGGTACAGGACGTAGAGTGAACATAAATACTTACGCACAACTAAACTAGCAAAACCAGGTGGTAAACGAGTTATAAGAAAAACAAACTACATGAAAACAGAAAGCAAAACCCGACATAAAGCATAACTGATAACACAAATGAGAAAAGCAAAATATGCACGTGACAAACAATGATCAATAATTATAACACAATCAGGCGGAACAAAACTAGAACAGAACTGGACAATGGCTTGAGTATGAAAAATAACAAAACAAAGTAACACAGCAAAACTAGAACAGAAAATAACCACATGATGAAAAAACCCTAATACATCAAAGCTGGGGCAGGAGGTGAACAGAAAGGGGGAAAAAATAGGCTCAATGCCCCGATCAGGCCAAAACCATGACAGCACCTGAGCTCAAGTTTGAGCTTCATGGCAAACGCTGCGAATACTTATGTACATGTGATTTCTTAGACAAAAAAAAAAAAACTTTTTTCACATTGTCATTATGGGGTATTGTGTGTAGAATTTTGAGGAAAAAAAAGAATTTCATCCATTTTGGAATCAGGCTTCACTCTCAACACATAGTGGTGGAGAGTGAGATGTGCATCTGTCTTAGGGGCAGCACAAATTGCAGGCATGGAGTACTTGTGTAGTACTTCTGATGTACAGCACGTTTGCAATGGCCGTGCCTCTAACTGTTATTATGCTCCCCTCCACAGCATGTCTTTTTCCTGGTTCTCTCCATCAGCCCCAACCAGTCCCAGCAGAGGACTGCCCCTCCCTGAGCCTGATTCTGCTGGAGGTTTCTTCCTGTTAAAAGGGAGTTTTTTTCTTCCCACTGTTGCCAAGTGCTTGCTCACAGGGGGTCGTTTTGACCGTTGGGGTTTTTACGTAATTATTGTATGGCCTTGCCTTACAATATAAGGCGCCTTGGGGCAACTGTTTGTTGTGATTTGGCGCTATATAAATAAAATTGATTTGATTTTGATTTGATTTGATTTGATTTATTGCAGAACCCCTAGTAGTCATACGCCTGACTTGGGTCAGGCGTACGACAGCTTTCATCTATTTTCATCTACTCCAGTGCCATGTAAAGTCAATCATAAAAGTTTTCTTTATTTATTTCAGAGAAAGCAACTCCCAAAAAGAGGAGAAAAGTCTTCTGCCAAATCACCCAGCACCTGCTAGAAAACCATGAAATGTGGAAGAAGGTTATTGCAGAGGAAGCCCAGAGCCAAAGAGCAGACCCGGTCCATTTCAATAATGTAGCTGAGCCCATTCTGGCTATTCATGAAGAAGAAGAGGAGCCCGGCAGCAGAGAGGAGCTAGTAGAATGGGAGGATCATGAAGACCCTCCAGAGGAGGGAGTGGAGGAAACGGAATGACCTGCAGCTCCACTGTAAAGCTGTAGAGGGACCAGTAGTCAAAGACCCAAAGTGAAAAGGACCTATGGGAAAACCGCTGTCAGCAAGGACTAGGACAAAAATAATTTTTCATTTGTTTTTCCTCATCCTAATAACGGACTCCTTGTGTTTCCAGCACATCACTTAGACACAACACTGTAGATGTTTTGGAAATGTGTGCCTATAAAGAAAAAAACAGGGTGGGAAAATATGTGCTTTTCACATTTGACCTGAATATGTGTTTTCTCACAAACACTTAAAGGAAACTTTTGTATTGCAATACAGGATCTACTTTGGGATACAGACTTTTTTGTTTGTTTTTTTTTACTGCCAAGAGTAGAGGAAGACTGATTGCACAGACCTCAATCCATTGTGGTAAACATGTGACTGCAGACATTTGCTGCAAATTTATACATAAATATTTTCTGAATGCAATTACATTATATAGAGACACTAAACTACTTGTACTAATCTGATATGCACCATAATATGTTCTTTTCTGTGTTTGGATTACAATGGGAGTCATGAGATGAAGAACACAGAGCATCTGTCAACATTTGCCACAAGGTATCACTCATTATCTGTCAGCTTTTGCATCCAAAATATTTAGTTGCCAAATAATTTTATTCCATTTATTACATGTGACAGAAGACTCAGATTGCTTAAGTTCAAAGTCTACATTCGGGAAATGTTGCAAGAAATGCTTTCTAAATGAGAAGGGAAAAAAGGTATCCGTTTGAAAGTTAAGTCCTGCTTTGAAATGAGGCAGCACCGAAAGCTAAGAAGTCAACAAGCACTTTGGTATGTTACCATATTTATTCCATTTTTGTTGAGCAGGTGTGCAGCATCCATTATTTTGGTCATGTTCACTCTTCTTTTTTAATTGTATTTAATTTTATTTCTCATATTGCACATGATCTTCATTCCTGCACAGTGCAGGAGAAATTATGTCCAAATTTAAAGTAAAATTTGTCTCTTCATTTCCACTGATTTGTCATATTTGCACAAACACTGGAGGCATATCAGCAGATTTTGCACAGATCACAACTTTTGTCTGGAGAAGCCAGCAGTGCTGAGACTCAGGTCGACCTGTATTCAATTGATAGTGTCATAATAAATCAACATTGTGAGCCCATTTATATTTCCAGACTTATTCAGGTGCCACTGTTTCATCAGTCAGGGTTAACATATGGGTGAAATTAATTATTCACCAGTTAGCAATTGGAGTGCAAGAAAAGGTACAAAACAATGTAAAAATAAAAATCACAATTATATAATATATGAAGATATTTTTAAGCCACACTATTTCTGTACACTTTGCTGGTGTCATACATACATTTCTGAGTGGTGAATAATGATTTGATTTGTTGATTTTATAGCAAAGCCTCCAACACTGGTTTTAAAAACAACTACGATACTTAACCGAACCAGTGTCACCAAGCCCAACCTCAACCTTGTGCACGGTCTTACCAAAGTATAATGTGGAGGAGCAGGTTTGATCACATTTCCTGAAATCTTTGTGTAATCATGCAGACCACATTTCTGGGACTGTGCTCCCTGGTGAACACAGTTAATATCAAAACACACCGTGCCTCAAATGTGTCCAAGGTCTCAGTATGGTGACTTTGTGTATCCACTTTCACCTTGACACGCAGTCTTTTCCAAGATATTACATACATAAGCTTTAAGAGACCGAGTTGCCCCACTTAGAATCAAAACACATCCAACTTTTAACTTGTCCTAGGTCTTAGTGAGGTGAATTTGTGTATCAAGTTTCACCTTGACACACAAAGTATTTTTCAAGATATTGCATATATAAGCTTTAAGAGACTAATTTGCCCCTGTGGTTGCCCCAGTTAGAATCCAAACACATCCAACGTGGAACTTGTCCGAGGTCATGCATCAAGTTTCACCTTGATACATGAGGAGTTGGTCAAAATATCATGTACACAGTGATACTTGGACAGACAGATACAGAGTTGAGCAATTCCAATACATGCTCTGTCTTTATTGATGCACGTAAAAATGTGTTTGTTCAGAACAAGAAATTATTCAGCACAAAGTACATAGGTGCATCTTTGGGTCATGTGATATTTCTAGATTTTCTGTCACTAAAGCATGACTTGGTCATGTGAAGAGAGTAAATGACAAATCAACATATTAAAATTACAAAACATAATTACATAGGGGTGTACAGGTAAGGGGGTGTGTAAGGGTTAAAAAATAAATAAATTGTATATCAGTCATACAGCCGACCCACTGTTACATTCCAGTTTCACCAAAACAGGGATAACAGTGATTTTTAACCATTTGGCCATTTTCTTTGGTGATGTATTAATTTGCTTTCTCTCTTTCCATTCATAAATAACTATAATCACCAATACTGACACTGTAGAGATTTTATAAAAGTAGTTTTTAGCAGTGATACAGTGCGTATCACAGTAAAGTATTCACAGCGCTTCACTTTTTCCACATTTTGTTATGTTACAGCCTTATTCCTAAATGGAGTAAATTATTTTTTTCCCTCACAATCCTTCTCACAACACCCCATAATGACAACATGATAAAAGTTTTTTTTTTTGCCAATTTATTAAAAATAAAAAGCTAAAAACTCACTCGTACATAAGTATTCACACCCTTTGACTCAGTACTTTGTTGATGTACCTTTGGCAGCAATTACAGCCTCAAGTTTTCTTGAATATGATGCCACAAACTTGTCATGCACCTGTCTTTGGGCAGTTTTGCCCATTCCTCTTTGCAGTACCTCTCAAGCTCCATCACGTTGGATGGGGTGTGTTGGTGCACAGCCATTATCAGATCTCTCAAGAAATGTTCAGTCGGATTCAGGTCTGGGCTCTGGCTGGGCCACTCAGGGACATTCACAGAGTTGTCCTGAAGCCACTCCTTTGATATCTTGGCTGTGTGCTTAGGGTCATTGTCCTGCTGAAAGATGAACTGTCTGCCCAGTCTGAGGTCAAGAGCACTCTGGAGCAGGTGTTCATCCAGGATGTCTCTGTGCATTGCTACATTCATCTTTCCCTCAATCCTGACTAGTCTCCCAGTTCCTGCCACTGAAAAACAGCATGATGCTGCTACCACCATGCTTCACTGTATGGATGGTACCTGGTTTCCTTCAAACATAATGCCTGGCATTCACACCAAAGAGTTCAATTTTTGTTTCATCAGACCAGGGAATTTTTTTCTCATGGTCTGAGGTGCATTTTGGTCAACTCCAGGAGGGCTGCTATATGCCTTTTGCTAAGCAGTGGCTTCCATCTGGCTACACTGCCATACAGGACTGATTGGAGTATTGCTGCAGAGATGGTTGTCCTTCAGGAAGGTTTTTCTTTCTCCACGGAGGAATGCTGAGCTCTGACAGAGTGACCATTGTGTTGTTGGTCACCTCCCTGACTAAGGCCCTTCTCCCCCGATCACTCAGTTTAGACGGGCGACCAGGTCTAGGAAAAGTCCTGGTGGACCCGAACGTCTTACATTTACAGATGATGGAGGCCACTGTGCTCATTGGTACCTTCAAAGCAGCAGAAATGTTTCTGTACCCTTCAACCAGATTTGTGCCCCAAGACAATCCTGTCTCAGAGGTCTACAGACAATTCCTTTGACTTCATGCTTGGTTTGTGCTCTGACAGCTGTGGGACCTTATGTATAGATAGTTTATATGTAGGTGTGTTCCTTTCCAAATCATGTCCAATCAACTGAATTTACCCCAGGTGGACTCCAGTTAAGCTGTAGAACCATCTCAAGGATGATCACTGGAAACAGGATGCACCTAAACTCAGTTTTTAACTTTATGGCAAAGGCTGTAAATACTTATGTACATTTGATTTCTTACAATCCGTCACACTTGATTTCACCAGAGTATGCCGACCATATTAAAAACACTGGCATACGTTGGCATATGTCTCATAAGTTATGGGTAAGTTTTGTATAAGTTAAGAGCACGTTAAACCATGTTGAAGCACACTGATATACGTTGTAATGCGGTGAGTACGTTGAAAAAATTTTGAAGTATGCCAGCGTATGTGTCATACGTTCCGCATTTGTGGACAATAAGTTGTAGGTAAGTTATGCAATTGTTGACACATATTACTTGTAAGTGTTGAAATTCATCCATTGATGCTGTTCATTGATTGGCTGAACAACTGAAAACTGCAGTCATGCAAACAGTTCAGACTGTTTCAAACCATTCACACAGTGAAAAAATATAAAGTCTTAATCTTACCTGTTTGTTTCAGCTGGATTCATCATCACAGCCTGATGAAAATGTATCCACATAAATCGTCCTGATTTTGGAAAACGGCATCTGAAATACTTTAATTCCTTGTCATGGCTGAAGAACCGTAGCCTTTTAAAAGAAGTCCCTCAATGGTTTTCAGCTCCAGGTGCGTTTCTCAGCCTGAACCACAGAACACCGGCACGTTGTGCCACAAGACAATTAACTTATTTTAAAAAATGGAGTCACAGTGCCTCATTTGTTAACGTCAGCATTTACCACAGACATCAGCTGATTCTTCAGCATTCTGCATGCAATGAAAATAAATCCCATATAAGATAAAATCAACTTTATTCATCCCAATAGAAATTATTTAGTAATCCACCAAGACAACATTAAAATAAAAAAAATGCTGAATTACTGTTTGGCCTCCATGTGGAGGGGACGAGGCCACATGATGGCATACGCATACTCAGTGATATGCTCGTCAATATTTAAGAGTTCCACCTGCCAAACAAAAGGATTCTGCCAGCAGTGGAAATGCAAACCAAGCCAGACTTAATTGTTCTGACACATATCATACTGTTCGCCAGCGTATGCCAGTGTTTTTAATACATTCAACATACGCTGGCTAAATTGCCAAGGTGTGACAGGTCCCTTAGTTTTGGTATATCCTAAATTTGCAAAAATGTCAAAAATTATTTCTTCACATTGTCATTATGGAGTATTGTGTGTAGAATTTTGATGAAAAATTTTGGAATTAGGCTGCAACATAAAAATGTGGAAAATATGCAGCGCTACTTTCTGGATGCAGTTTACTTCAGAAGGTTCTTAAGGGCTGAGATTTCACATTAAAAGATTTCAAAAGGTCCTTCACATATTTACAGTGTTTTGTTACAGGGGTCATACAACTTTTCATCATTATAATATAGGACACCAGGTGTTGCAAAAAACAGATATTAAAATTTGTAGCCAAATACCTGCAATAGTTGTTGACACGGCCTTGGGAAGAAGATTTGGACTGGGGCTGCTGTAGTGAGGTGTCCCGTTAAGCTGACAAAAATGCATCCAAAAAGACTACACACAATATTCAAAAGGCACAAAATTTACTTTATTTCATTTAAATTCCCTACTCTGTCCTAGGCTATAAACATCAGGCATACGCACAGACATAAATGATCAACATCAACAACTAGAACATCACCTTATCTCTCCCTCTGCTTCACTCCGCTTTCGCATACTGGAGCAGTACTGGGCCCACTCACAAGCAGGAGTCATGTATAGATGTGTATTGCACCGGAGTGTGTTTCAGCTGCACTGTATTGTGTTTCTGCTCAGTCTTTCCACATCATGTGTATTTGATAATATCTTTTATTCCACACTCTATATCTTCTATGTCTTTCTTTTTGCATATGAGTATTTCAGTGCACATTCAATTTGGGTTGTGTGTGTGGGTGCACGTGCGTGTGTGTGTGTGTGTGTGTGTGCTTGTGTGCGTACGTTGATTGTTTTTTGTTTTTAATTTGCTCATTTAGCTGGTATGGCTTTCAGTTGAGCTAACAGCACCTTCCTTGAATCACACCTCCTCTTGAATGTTTTATAATATATAAATTTAAGAATATAAATACAAATAGTCTCACCATCATCTTTTCCTTTGTTAGATTATTATTATTATAATCCAGAGCCTGTGGGTCACAGAGTTCCTGTGTGGTTGAGGACAATTTGGAAAATTAAAGAGCAGAAAGTGACTTAGTGTAAGCAAATGGCACTGAAATTATATTAAAAAATGGAAAGATTTGTATTTTTAATGTCTGTGACTTGGAGGAGCACAGTGGCTTGGTCATGAGCAAGAAGGTCCTTGGATCACTTCCCGCTTGGTCCTTTCTGTGTGGAGTTTACCCTGTCTGCATAGTAGTAATAGTATATGCCAAAACTGTCAGAACCGCTTATATATATATATATATATATATATATATATATATATATATATATATATATATATATATATATATATATATATATATATATATATATATATATATATGCAATTTGATCTTGCAAGACAGATAACTTGTAGTGCGTGGGTGAACGTGGTGTGTGTGTGTGTGTGTGTGTGTGTGAGTGAGAGAGAGAGAGAGACCTTCACCTGCCCTTCTTGATCAGCCTTCAAAGTTTTATTTAAAACTAACAGATCTTTTCTATCAAGAAGGGCTGAACACCAAAACAACATAGAGACAGACAAGAACAAAAGACAAGTGGTGACAGTAAGTGAAACACCAAAGAGGTGGAACCCCCACGATACAACAGGCCAGGACAAACAGCCACACATAAACATCCAGTGACATTGTCTGTTATTTTAATTATTGAAGATTTATACACCTATTCCAGGACACCAGAGTCTTGATCTCCTTGGGAACACCTAGAACTGAATTGTGGTTCTTTGTGTTCCCTAACACTGGACCATCCACATACAGAGACCCAGATCACAGCTAAATATCCGGTCGCTACTGTGGCTGGTGTGTTGGGCCAAGACCCAAGAACAGAACCTTACCATATGACATGGACCACTCCGGCATGACAGGAGTCACACGGGTGAGTGTATGTACCTTGACAGAATGGGGTCCAGGATGCAGAGCCCCAGGGGAATTGAGGAGAACCAGGACAGCAGAAGGGCCCAGCGGCACAGAAAACACCAACGTGCACAAGGGGAAGTGCACAGGGCACTGACAGAGGCCCACAGGGATGCACCCCGGCACCACACCACATGGGTCATGACTCCACAGGGGAGGTGCGAGCAGCAGGGTGAGTGGGACCGGGGCAGAAAAGCTGGCACACCTAATCCCCAAGCCCAGGTTGGGATGCCAAGCAGAAGAGGGTGAGACCTGTCCCCCAGACAAGGGACAGAACCAATATGTCCAGAGCTGGGCCGCATGTGACAGACCCCCACCCAAGACTACCACCAGACACCCAGCAGGAACCCCCATGTCACCCCAGTCCCCCAACCACCCCACCCTCCCCCAGATCCCAACTCACACACCAAAGCCCAAGGTCAGGAGACCAACTAAGCGAGAGTGGGACAGCATCTCCCCGCCGAAACCACGGCCCACAACCCGCCATCAGCAGTCCACCACCTCAGTGACATCACAAGTGCCCCACCACAATAGCCACCACCCCACCAGGACATGGCACCCTGGGCCCCACAGGCTCCAGGGTAGGGCCATGAGATCAGGACAGGACAAACACCCTCACCCCACACCAATGCCACCGACGTCCCCACCCATCCGAGGTCGGCCCCACGTGCCACACTGACAGACCCACCCTTGTTATTATAATTAATCTTTCTTGATGTATGCATCCTCTTAAGGGAGCAAGAATAAAGTGTTGCATTAAAAGCAGGGCAGGAACAGCAGGTGGCAGACTGCTGTGGGAGGCTGAGGCACACTGCTGCATCACAGCCTGTCCTGCGAACCTGCCACCACCCAGTGACCCCAGATCTGAATTAATTCTTAAATGTGTTAACTAAATATGTAGAAATGAACATGAAAGAAGAGTATGTACTTCTTTCCCAGTCATACAAAGTCTAAAAAAGGGTGATAATTATTTAATGTTGCCAGTACAATGCCAAAATGACTACATGTCTACAGATCATTTCTTTGTGTATTTTTCCAGCTACCATCACTAATTTTGATTTATTGACTTATTTTGATCCTAGGCCACAGTTTAGACTAAAATTAAAATACAATGGAGATTGTTTTCTTTGTTTGGAGTAAGCGATGATCAATTTCTGTGGAGTTGGATGAAAACTGACAGACTAATGATAATCAGCCAATTAGTCTGGTTGTGAGTGGGGGAAACATACAGTTCATGAACAATGAGCAGAAATTGTAATAATTTCTCTTCACTCATGATCTGTATAGCCTTATAAAATACTTATTCAGGATTGCATTCTCAAAAACATCATCAAACATTACATTTTTATGTAAATATCAGGGACACAAGTTTAAATGTTTTAACAGTTATTAATTTATTTTATTTTATTTTTTTCAATCTCGATTTGCTGTGCTGGTGCTGTGATGTCTACTTTTCCACATGGGAGTGCTGCAGGACCCCCAGCACCCTCACTTCCTACGGCTATGGTTGCTAAGGAAGACATCTGAAGTAATAAATAAATGAAACATTTTCAGGTCTCTACAAAGAGAGCTGCTCCTGGCCACTCCCCCCTTTCACTTCAGAGAATGTGTGTTGGTTTTGTCTCCCAGGCTAAGCAGTAAGTCATTTATGGGCTTCATTGACACTCATCACAAAAAAAAAAAAAAAAAAGCTATTGTGGGCCAAAATTTTGCTCATTTGATTTGTTTTAATGAATAATATGAAACCTCAATTATATTTAACTCTAAAATGTAGTCATATATATTTTGGCAACATGACCCCTTTAAATCTGGATTAATTTATTTAGTTTGCCCAATAGATTACTAGATTTTTTTATCTTTTGAAGTAATCCATGAATTTGATTATGATTATTAGAATTTTTTGAGGTATTTTTTTAAAAATAAAGAATAAAAACATTATTATACTTTTTGCAACAAACAACCAAAACACTGACAGCCTCATTCACATCATTCTTCAGTTTCTTTTTCAAGTTTCCAGGGTATTGCCAAACTTCAAAGACTGTGCTCTGCCAAAATGTCCCACATTTTTTTTTTTTTTAAGTTTTCTTGTTGATATGTGGGTTCATAATCTTATGCAAGCTGACGTGATAGCAGGAGTTTGGTCTCATTATATTTCTTGCCAGATAGTAGATGTAAATATTATTTGTAGAAGGTCTTACGGCATTGTTCTGCTTATGTGCTTCCTCTGTGATCTGTGTATCAGAGATGCTTACTGGCAAAAACAGTGGACCATTCCTTCATTCTGTCTGTTCAAGTGGCAGTAATCATGTTATTTTAGAGTGGAAAGCATGCAGTTCTTCTCCCCAATAACATCAGGTTATGCTGTTATGTTGATGCTGATATATATATATATATATATATATATATATATATATATATATATATATATATATATATATATATATATATATATATATATACTCAACAAAAATATAAACGCAACACTTTTGGTTTTGCTCCCATTTTGTATGAGATGAACTCAAAGATCTAAAACTTTTTCCACATACACAATATCACCATTTCCCTCAAATATTGTTCACAAACCAGTTGAAATCTGTGATAGTGAGCATTTCTCCTTTGCTGAGATAATCCATCCCACCTCACAGGTGTGCCATACCAAGATGCTGATTAGACACCATGATTAGTGCACAGGTGTGCCTTAGACTGTCCACAATAAAAGGCCACTCTGAAAGGTGCAGTTTTGTTTTACTGGGGGGGGGATACCAGCAGTATATGGTGGGACCACCATTTGCCTCATGCAGTGCAACACATCTCCTTCGCATCATCTGTGAAGAGAACACCTCTCCAACGTGCCAAACGCCAGCGAATGTGAGCATTTGCCCACTCAAGTCGGTTACGACGACGAACTGGAGTCAGGTCGAGACCCCGATGAGGACGACGAGCATGCAGATGCGCTTCCCTGAGACGGTTTCTGACAGTTTGTGCAGAAATTCTTTGGTTATGCAAATCGATTGTTCCAGCAGCTGTCCGAGTGGCTGGTCTCAGACGATCTTGGAGGTGAACATGCTGGATGTGGAGGTCCTGGGCTGGTGTGGTTACACGTGGTCTGCGGTTGTGAGGCTGGTTGGATGTACTGCCAAATTCTCTGAAACGCCTTTGGAGACGGCTTATGGTAGAGACATGAACATTCAATACACGAGCAACAGCTCTGGTTGACATTCCTGCTGTCAGCATGCCAATTGCACGCTCCCTCAAATCTTGCGACATCTGTGGCATTGTGCTGTGTGATAAAACTGCACCTTTCAGAGTGCCCTTTTATTGTGGGCAGTCTAAGGCACACATGTGCACTAATCATGGTGTCTAATCAGCATCTTGATATGGCACACCTGTGAGGTGGGATGGATTATCTCAGCAAAGGAGAAGTGCTCACTATCACAGATTTAGACTGGTTTGTGAACAATATTTGAGGGAAATGGTGATATTGTGTATGTGGAAAAAGTTTTAGATCGCTGAGTTAATCTCATACAAAATGGGAGCAAAACCAAAAGTGTTGTGTTTATATTTTTGTTGAGTATAAATGGAAATGAGTATGTTTTTATAGCTGACACGTGATTTCTTAATTATTTGCTTTCTTTTCACTCGGTATTTTGCACTTAGCACATGTAAGAATACTGACGCAAGGAAGGATATGTCCAAATTACGGAAGCGTATGACTGCCACCCCAGTTTAAAAAACAAAACAAAGATTGCTCAGTATCACAGTACAATGATAAACTTTTCACAAGAAACTCCTCACGTAATAACGAGACATGTTCGTGTTAGAATCACATACAACCTTATAACGTTATAATGAGATTATTATGTTATGACTGAAACTTATTTTAATGAGTTTTCTTGCATTATAACAGTCTAAACTATCATGTTGTAACTTCACATTGTAAATATAAAAACTTTCTCATTGTACCATGGTAGGTTTGTGGTAATAACAGGAAAATATCTCGTTAAAATGTAAAACAAGTGTCATTACAAAGTGGTACTCAGCCATTTAGCTTTTTTTTTTTTCAACTGGTTGAGGCAGAGTTTTGCTTCCATACAGAATAAACAGTATTTGTGAAATTAAAATTGTCTTTGCAGGTTAATGCCCCATTTTGTACAATGAACATATATGCTGTACAGTAAAGACATTTTAAAACTACAAAAACTCTTTTAGATATATACTTTATTTATTTTTAACATTTTGTAATTTAGACACTATACTGTAGCTTCAATATTGCCAGACATGCTGGAAGTGCCTATTGGTATTATGTACTTGTATCATACAGTGAATCTATTTGAACATCATTAGAATCTGTCACAGACTGAACCATTTGGATGTTATAATGTGAAGACATTGAATAAGACTATAATTTCTGTCGTACGCTGAGTCTGTGATTTTTCCATCTTTGGATATGTGATTATTTCTCCCAAGGAACACACATTACCTCTCATTCATTTTAAATAAAATATGACACATGTATTACTTATTGTTTTATTAGTTGGTTTTAAAAAGGCATTTATTATTATTATTATTATTATTATTATTATTATTATTATTATTATTATTATTTAGCAGCATGTATCATTGCAAAATTAGAAATGTTTTCTTTTTACTGTTTCATGCTAGCATCCCTCATGACCCATAACTGGATGGATATGTTTCATTATATAACAGCTTTAAGTGGCTCCTTGTAATTTGATTAGTGGCTTGTATGTCACATGATATGGATTATTCGTACCATTTGCCATTGTGTTTCATTGATATTTAACTAAACATGGCGGAGTTTGTTTTGCTGGCAGAGATGATTTGAAGGAGCTAAATGACGCTGCTAATTCTTCTAACACACAAAAAATAAAACAAATCCACCACATCGTAAGCCATCTGGAGGCATGAAGAGCTGTTAGGGTGAAAAGTTGGACAAATTTCTGACGTAAATTTTTGCTAGAGTGAGGAATGCAGACGGCAGTCTGTACACAAAGTCAAAGGATGGCATCAGGGACAACTGAGGGGAGGTGATGGTCTAGTAGTTAAGTGTTGGGCTTGAGACCAGAGGATCCTCTGTTCAAATCCCAGCCTGACCAGAAAATCACTAAGAGCCCTTGGACAAGGTCCTTAATCTCCTAGTTGCTCCCGGTGTGTAGTGACTACCATGTATGGCAGCACTCTCACATGGGGGTGAGCCATTATTGTAAAGCGCTTTGAGCGTCTGATGCAGATGGAAAAGCGCTATACGTATAAATGAAGTCCATTTACTGAGAACAATTTAGGACTCCTATTTTAAGTTTGTGTTGGACTTTTAAGCACCAGTGATGAGCACCAAAATGTAAGTCCCTTTTCAGTTGTTTATAAATTAATAAAATATCAAATGTCAATTATCTGTTTTCAGCATTATATAAAACAAATAATGAATGTTTTTCCATCCTTTCAATGGAGCAAATATTTAATTCAGTGAACGCAGCTTTCACCTTATGAAATATTTGTACCATTGAACTCCTAAACATTCATTATTTGTATACTAGCAACCAACTCCCGAGCTAATCCCACACTGTGCGTACAGTCTGACCAGCAGGAGACACTATTGCACAGACCAGGACAATAATGCTTATGAGCTTCTCATTTGAAAACATGGTCACATATTTGAGTTTAAACTCATAACCTTGTTGTATCGGAACCTTTACCAGAATTTATTAGCCTTAGATTTACTCAGTTTCCCAATTTTTGCACAAATTAACAATTTTAAGAGTAATTGTAAATATAACCCAGAATTAGAAAAGGTTGAGACAGCACATAAAGTGGGAAAAAAAGCAAGAAATACAAAAATAAAAAACAAAACAAAAACCAAGTAAATTTTACATTTACTTTGACTTCTTTCATTGCAGACAGTATTAACCCAAGATTTTTGATGTTGTGTGTGGTCAACTTAATTTAATTTGTTAACAGACATCCATGCCTGCATTTCAGGAATGCAGCACATTCCCAAAAAAGTATGGGCGTTAAAGAATTTACCACTTTGTAATGTTGCCAATCCTTCTCACACATTTAAATGAAGTTTTTGCCTTTGATACCAAGGGATGAAGTTGTCCAAAGCTGGAACCAAATGAGATGGACTCAGCTGCAGTGAGGCAGCTGGATAAGAGTTAAAGTAGTTTATTACAAATTTGAAGTGACAGTGGGTCACTGAAGCTGTAGCTGAGGTATGGGAAGGGAGACGCTGGTGGTCTGGAGGGAAGTCATAGGTAGACATGGATGGCACAGTGATTGTTTTATCATTTGCATTAACCGTTTTGTTGTAACATTCTCTGATTTGGGGTTGTAATATTATATTTATGGAATTATGTCATGAGGGTGCATGCTCATGCAGTGAAAAAAAACACAGCCACAGCAGGCTTTATGGCTGTGGTTTTGTTTTGATTTATTTTTTGTTTTTTATAGGTGTCTGGCATCCTAACTTCAGGGTTATTATCTTAGTAATGTGTGGTGTTGGCGTGCAATAGTGAGCCTTTGTTTTTACTCACATTTTCAAGCAGACTGGGGAACTAATATGAACTTTGGGCACTGCTGCTGTTATGGTTGGTGTTTCAGCCTGTGTGGACTTTTGGCAACTTGTCATCTCCACTCCACTCAATAAGGATCCAATACTCCAGGGAGCACCTTCTATGCTGGAGTCCTATCATTGACCTGCCAATGGATTTAAACTAGGGAGGGGTGTTATTTCAAAAAATTTGGAAATCTATAAATGTTTGCATGGAATATGGAAATATACACATAATAAACCATAGCAGGATAAATTTTGGGTCATTTGGTTCCAAAAACCCATATGGATGGAGCCAGTGAAGATATCGGGTTCAAAAATCGCCAAAAATATCGACGAAAATGTCATATCTTGAGAACCGCTGCACCTAGAGACTTGAAATTTGGCTCCAAATGTTGCTTGACCCCAAGTTTATAGTCAACTTCTATAGTAACAATAAGCCTATCTGGTGTTTTTTAAGAGTAATTGACAAAAAAACTAATTTCAGTATTATGTTACGATCAATTGTAACAAACAAAATCTATATAGTTTTATTTCAGGAACATTAGTTGAGTATAATCATCACATGTAAAGAATGACATGGCCACAATGAACTAATTATAAGCAACAGAGTGGTTTTCTACGTCAACAGCACATATACGACACACGCGTTACTCCATATGGGTTTTTGGAACCAAATGACCCAAAAATTATACTGTCATGGTTTATTCCATGTATATTTCCATATTCCATTCAAAAATTTCTAGATTTCAAAAATTTTTGAAATAACACCCCTCCCTATTTAACGGCACAAAGATGGGATTCAGCATGGTTAAATGAACAACAGGGTCATTGACCACACCACAAAGCAAGGACCAAAATGTGAGGGTGTAGAGGATGCATCTGTCTCAGGGTGACAAGCCAGTCACTCTCATGTGTTTCTCTGCAGTCTATCATTCCTTCCAACGTCCAGTCCCTTTGGATTAAAACCGATGAGCTACAAGCGCAGGCTCATTATTGTCATGAATTCAGAGATGCCTGTATTCTGCTGCTTACAGAGACGTGGCTGTCCGACAGGGATTTACACAATGATCTGGGTTTATCTGGAAATATGTGGGTTCCGGTCACCCATCTGGTTAGACAGGGATGCAGCAACTACCAGCAAGTCCATGTGGAGGGTGAGGTGCTCTATGTGAATGAACGCTGGTCTAAATAAGACATTCTTAGAGAGAAAGTAGGTCAAAGGCTCCAAACGCAATTGTTGCTGATACAAATAACTGGTCTTTGTCCAAAATGCTTAAAGGCTTTCACCAGTCCATTACATGCCCCACCAGGCACAGTAAAACTTTGGATCTGTGCATTTGCTCAGTTAAAGACGCATATACTGTATGATTTCAGGAACAAACACTCTGAACTCAGGAACAGTCTTTTGGCATCTCTTCCATTTTCCCTTCTGAGGTAAAGGAAGGTAGTAAACACTGCAGACCTATGAAAAGACCAGGCCCAGAAAATATGAGCAGTCACCTGCTGAAAGTGTGTGCAGAGCAACTCGGTCCAATCTTTATTACGTTTTGTCTGTCACTCTCCCAGCAGAGGGTGCCTTCTCTATGGAAACAGTCTGTGGTGGTGTCTGTTGCCAAGGTTAGCCACCCCCAACCCCTTAATGATTTCAGGCCTGTTGCCTTGACCTCCCTGATCATAAAATCCCTTGAGAAACTTATGAAAGCAGAACTCCTACCTAAGGTAACCTCTTTTAGACCCATTGCAGTTTGCCTATAGGGCCAAGAGGGGGGTGCAAGATGCCACAATCACCCTATTCAATCTCCTACACTCAGAGGCCAGTGGGAACCATGCTAGGCTACTCTGTTGAATTCTCACCTGCTTTCAACACTACACAACTGTAATTTCTCCAAGTTCTTTTATGTAATTTACTGCCTCTTTCCAAGAACCAAACCATTATTTTCCTCATTTTGAGTTCATTAAAAGTCACAATTGAAACCAGGCCTGGGACCCTCACAGACAGTGTCCATCTTGTGAAAGGCACCACGAACGTATGTTGTACAACACTTTTATACTAGGTGGGCGTTACAGTGGGTGTGGTTTAGTCTCACATTTCTAATATTACTGGCTCTCACCAACAGAGGGAGGTCTCCCTGTATCTGACACTTGCACATACATGTTCAAAGTGAAACTTAACTCTTATGTTTAAACTTTAAACCAGGTCTCAGAAACGCCAAACAGATAACAAAGGCAAACATTTGATAACTAATTTGATACTTACTAATTTGATAATTTGATAAAGAATTAGCACAGATATTATCTAACACAACCTCACCTGTTAGATGAGAAATTATTCAGTAATTTTAGCCCTGATTCAAGCTTAGTAAGCTGGAAACTTTATTTTCTCATTAAGAATTGTCACAGTATGAACACTGAGCTGTCCGGTGTGTTAACATCATCCACTGGCTCCCTCACAGGGATGTGTTTTGTTCCCTCTGTTATACATCGTATACACTAACGACTGTCACAGCCATCATGATAGCAGACATATTATCAAGTTTGCAGATGACTCTGTTATTGTTAGCCTACTGCACATAAGATTGATCATGGTCCAGTGACTGATCATTTTGTTTCCTGGAGCTAAAATGCTTGACTTGAACACTGCTTCTGTGTGTAATAGAGGTCAACAACAACTCTGCACTCAGGAAACTTGCCAAATTCCAGGGGGACAAAACACTAATGTGTTTACAGAGTTTTCAGTGAGTCTGTCCTGACATTATTTCTTATCTGCTGGAATGGTCAGTCTGTGTTGACATTTGCCACTGTCCACTGCCAAGAGAACAATGCGCCAGACCCTTTACAGAGTCCATGGGGTGGTGAGCCCACATGGAGAAGACAACGTGTTGTTTCTTCAGGTTGAGCATGACAAAGTTGCATGGTGGTAGACCCAGCCAACAGGTGCTCGCCTGCGAGCTCCTCTTAACCCGCCCATCCCCATGCCTGGCACCAGGATGAGGCCCCGGTAACCCTGTTCCAGGTGAGGTGACTCATCCCTACTTGTGTCAGACAAAGTGCAGTCTTTGACCCTGTATTACTGTCTCCTCACCTGGGACCAGTTTGCTAAGGGTCGCCCTACCAGGACCTCATGCTCCAAACAACACAGCTCCCAAGATCACTGGAGCACCCAAACCCCTCCACCATGATAAGGTAGTGATCCAGCAAGGGGATGAGAAAATTCTTTTACTCTTTTTCCATCCAAGCACTCACTTTAGATAACAGGAGGTGATAGCACCCCAACACAACACTGCAACTATTTATTCTTTTAACTCTCGCAGAATATGTTGTTTCGTGTTGTGTTAACTGTTCTGTGGTCTGTGTTGTATGTTTTTCATATGGCGTATTTCTGGTGCACACAATTTGCCCTTTTGGGACAAAGAATAAGCTGAACTTGAACTTGTAATATGTGGATAACTAGGACTGTAAATCCTTGCTTTCTTTGACACAAGGGTTGGGATTCATCCTATTTTGGGGAATACAGAATACGAAATTTATTTACTCAAGAATCCACTTGGTGGCACGATGGTTTTGTGTTAGTACTGTTGCCTTACAGCAAGAGAGTTGTAGATTACTTCACACTTGTGTGGAAGGGACCAGGTGGGAGTACAACTCTAAATTATAATGGAATTATGACTTACAGCTGAACATATGTTCGCTAAGTAATTTGGTAGGAACGTTTAATTGCATGGGAAGGTTTTAATATACAACCCATTGTATCTACTTAGAAAAAACACAAAAACAAGACAAAGCCATTCACACGTGTCTGATAGAGGTTCCATCTTATGGATGAACACGCAGTTATAGGTACATACAACTTAATTTATTTCAGACAAGTATTATACAAAATGGTAGTTAAATGTGGATCTACAGGAAACAGTTAATGGAAAGTAAAGGGGATTTATGTAATCCGCTGCTGCTTGCAAGGATTATGTTTAATAGGATTCCTCAGTCCCATTTGCTTCATGCTCAGCAACCAAAGTAGTCTGACTTCACACCTAAGAAATCAACCACTGACTGCATCCCAACTCAGTACTCGTTGGATGCCAGCGTGAATACTGGCAGTGCTTCATTGCAGCATATGTTGATTTTCTTCAGGAATTTTTTTGTTTGTTTGTTTGTTTTTTAGCTACTCCCTGGGACATCCTGAAAATTCACAGGATACTCAATAATTTGCTGGACACCATAACTGGTCTTTACGCAGGTACTGTAAGTGCTGTGTGCTCAATGTGTGAGTGGGAGAAGAACCTCTGACATCTTTCCATTGAATACTGATGATGTGTTCTGGATTTTATGTTGTTCAATGCGTGCATGTACTGGGTGTTGCATCAAGTTGTGGAAACCAGGGGCTTAGGTGCCTTTCAATCAATCAATCAATCAACATTTATTTATAAAGCACTTTACAGCACTGACTGGTGTCCAAAGTGCTTAACATTAAAAACACAAATTCACAAAAATAAAACACATATAGAATAAAATTTTAAAACAGCACATAAAAAACAGAACATGTCACCTCCCCACGAGGTGTTAAAAGCCAGTTTAAATAAATAAGTCTTTAACTTAGATTTAAAAAGTGCTAGGTCAGGAATAGTACGTAACTCAAGAGGTAGCTCGTTCCACAGTCTGGGGCCAGCTACCACGAAAGCATGATCACCCCAGCGTTTATATCTTGACCTCGGAACATCTAAGTAAAGCTGGCCAGACGCCCTTAATGTCCTACTGTAGGTGCGCAAAGTTAAAATTTCAGACAAGTAGGGAGGTGCAAGGCCATAAATAGCTTTAAAAACAAACATTAAAATTTTAAAATCAATTCTAAAATGAACTGGAAGCCAGTGGAGTGAGTACAAGATGGGCGTAATATTCTCACGTCTAAAAGTGTTTGTTAAAAGACGAGCAGCAGCATTCTGCACCAATTGGAGACGTGCAAGAGACGACTGATTAATGCCCCAATAAAGTGCATTACAATAATCAAGTCTGGAGCTGATGAAAGCATGAATGGCTGTCTCAAGATCACGCCTACTGAGGAAGTGTTTTATTTTAGCCAAAAGGCAAAGTTGGAAAAAACTAGCTTTGACAACAGAGTTTATCTGTTGATGGAACCTCAAACAGATGTCAAATATCACTCCCAAATTCTTGACAGCTCGTTTTACATAGTTAGCCAAAGCACCAAAATTTGGTGTTACCACATTTGGTATGCCAGTGCGCTCAAACACCATGATTTCCGTTTTACCATCATTCAGGTAAAGGAAGTTTTGGGACAGCCACTGCTTTACATCACAAATACAATTAAATAATGACGAAAAAGCATCACTCCCATTAGTCCTCACAGGCAAATAGATTTGCAGATCATCTGCATAACAATGAAAGGACAGATTGTGCTGGGTTATAATTGACCCCAATGGCAGAATGTACAAAGAAAACAGAATCGGCCCAAGGACAGAATCCTGCGGCACACCACAAGACAGATGAGCAGTTGATGAGGAGAGGTCCCCAATCATGACAGAAAAGCTCTTTTCAGCCAAATATGATCTAAACCACTTACGTGCAGTACCATGAATGCCAATAAAATGTTCTAACCGGGAAACAAGTACTGTGTGATCCACAGTATCAAAGGCTGCTTTGAGGTCCAACAGAACCAGCAGAGCAGGATTCCCTGCATCCACCGACAAAGTAATGACATTATGAACTTTTAAAAGTGCTGACTCAGTGCTGTGTCGCGATCTAAACCCAGATTGGAATTTTTCAAGGATTAGATTGTCTTCTAAAAATGATTGTAAAAAGACAACCTTTTCTAAAACCTTAGACAGAAATGGCAGATGAAACACAGGTCTAAAATTGGATAAAACTGATGAGTCCAGGTGAGGTTTTTTTAAGAAGAGGTCAAACCACAGCATGTTTAAAAGTAGCTGGAACAGACCCTGATCTAAGACAAGCATTGATAAAAGTTAGGAGACCCGCTCCAACAGTATTAAAAACCTTCTTCAGCACCTTAGCTGGAACAACATCAAAAGGACAACTTGTAGATTTTTGGTATTTGACAACATCAGCAAGAGATGCAAAAGAAATGGGCTCAAACTGTTCGAGCACAGCAGAATGTGCACGAGGAGCAGACAACTCAACATTTCAGTTCTAATCAGCGTTCTGTCTGACTGATGAAAGCTTGTCAATAAAAAACTGAAGAAACTCCTCACAGGTTGTGGTTGTAGCGTCCATCAAAACAGAGGTGTGTGGATTTACAACTGAGTTTATAGTCTGAAATAACACACTGGGACGATGACAACTGCTACAAATAATATGAGACAAATATTGTGCTTTTGCCTCCTTCACAGCCTTCTGATAGTCAGTTAGACTGTCCCTCAGAAAACCCAGAGACACCTGTAGTTTGTCCTTTTTCCATTTTCTCTCCGCCTGTCTGCAGCGTTGCCTGAGGGCACGGGTCGTGGCATTTAACCGGGGGGGTCGGATTTTGATTTCGTGGATTTGCAGCGCATCGGTGCAACAGAGTCCAAAATTACTGTGCATGTAGAGTGAAAAGAAGAGAGGATGTTATCTGGGAGTAATGGAGAAACCAGTCCATTCATGGCATAAAACTGAGAGTCCATGAAGGCAGCAGCAAAGTCCCCGCTGTTGAGGATGTGACCAAACGGTGGCGAGAGACAGGAACAAGTGGCTTACCAGCAGATGGAGGAGCAGTAAATTCAAAGATAACAGGCCATCCCTGGCCATCCGCCCGAGCCAGAAACAGCTAGATTCTCCAGCGAAGCCCGAATGCTGATAAGGGTTTGGCGATCATACACCAGGAGCGGTGACACATTCCATGCAACAAAATGCAAAAACAATAAAAACGACAACAAAAGAAGCGAGTGCAGGCCACATACAACGGCGCCATTTTGTGTGCCTTTGTTGGTAAGGAAATGGTCTACTGACCTTGATTTCAAGAACAATGCTGGATTGTTTCTGAACCAATGGATACCCTGATTGCAGCACTTGAGAAGCTAATAGAGGAGTCAGAAGGTCAGGGTTTACGATTGTCCTGGATCAAGACTAAGATCCAGGCTGTAAATGTTTCCTGAACTCATCCATCAGAAATGTACCTCTGTCTGTGTGTGGTGAAAGTGGTGAACTTGTCAAGATATTCACCTATCTTGGGAGTGACATTCATCTCTCTTTGAATTATGAGGTCACTGTACAGAGGGTTTGGTGATGTCATTATTTTTGCAGGTCCAAGTCTTTAGTGTCCTGGTGCTTCCTGTATGCTTGTGAGACCATACAGGAAAACCATTGAACTAAAGTAATGTGCAAATGGTACTTTGCTTTGGTACTTGGTCTCTTCAGAGGACTCCTGGGTACTGCTGGAATGACTTTGTGCTTTATGTCAAATTAACAAATATTTAGATGGACTTACTTAGATGAGGAGGGTCACTTGCATTGTGAGTTAACATCTTCCATGACATTTTCGCCATGTGATGTGTTTGTTTGTTTTTGATTGTGCCAGCATATATATATATATATATATATATATATATATATATATATATATATATATATGTACACACACGAGGTCTGTGAGAAAAGAATCCGACCTTTTTATTTTATGCAAAAAATATATGGATTTAATTCATATATTTTTACGTCAGCCAAGCTTGAACCTTTGTGCGCATGCGTGAGTTTTTCCACACCTGTCGGTTGCGTCATTCGCCTGTGGGCAGGCTTTGAGTGAGCACTGCTCCACCCCTCTTGTCGTCGTTTCATTGCGAGGAAATGGCAGAATGATTTGGGCTTTTTTTTCCATCAGAATTTTTTCAGAAACTGTTAGAGACAGGCAGCTGGAAAGTATTCGAAAAATTTATCTGGCTTTCGGTGAAAATTTTACGGGCTTCACAGAGAATAAGGAGTGTTACTACAGCTTTAAGGACAGCCCACAATGGCTCTCGGCGTGCCGCGCTCCAAGCCGCCATTGAGAGGCAGAAACCACCACATCATTTCTAAACGGATCGCTGTGTGGAGCCGGGACCGTCGTGTTCAATTTCTCTGGTTATCACAAGAGCTGGACATCAGCCATTTTCTGGCAGATTTCACTTTTAACAAGAGATTTTGTCATGGAAAGCCGCGCGGAGGCTTTGTGTGTCACGACCGATTCGCTGATGAAGCAAGACAAAGGAACACCTCCGTTTCGGAGTGTTAAAGGACAAGTTGGGACATGCCTATCTCGGCTTTCAGTGCTTACCAGTCGAGTCAGTATAAGAGAAATTGTGGAGAGCTGGGCAGGCGAATGACACAACCGACAGGCGTGGAAAAACTCACGCATGCGCATGAAGGTTCAAGCTTGGCTGACGTAAAAACATATGAATCAAATCCATATATTTTTTGCATAAAATAAAAAGGTCAGATTCTTTTCTCACAGACCTCGTATATATATATATATATATATATATATATATATATATAGACAAAATTATTAGCCTTCCTATGAAATTTAATGTTTTAATGTTGAGTGCATTTTTAACAGAGCAAGGAATTTTTAACACAGCATTTCTAAACATCCTTGTATTATATTATTTGTATTTTTATGTTGTTTTATTTTGCACACAGAAACTCAATTATTTCACATACAAAAAAAAAAAAAAAACTACCAGGGTCATTAGCCCCATGATGCTACTAGTCAATTATGTATCCTAAATTTTGAAAAGAATTTTGAGTTTTTTCTGTGTGTGTGTGTGTGTGTGTGTGTTTTGCAGGAAAAAAAAACAACAATACCATGCAGCCCTACTTTGACTTTCCCCCCAAGACAACTCTCTAGTCTTTATGTTGACTTCCTTCCTTCAAAAAAACCTTTCAGTCTTCGCAGATCAAACCCAATACTAAAACTAAGAGGAGACAGAGGTTTGTATTGTCATAAATTCCATTTTGATAAAATAACTGGTCAAGACACCTATGGAAACAAGAAATAGACAAAGTCATATCATGTTTATATGCATGGCATGAGTCATGTATAGCCTTCTGAGTCTTAATTTATATTTTTTTCATATATTTTTGTCACATTAAAGTTGGCCAATTTTATGCAAAATATGCTGTATTCTTTGTCATTTATAAATATCCAGATATAAACTACAGGAAAATTTCTTCTCATATTCAACTATTAAACTCAAACTGAAATGTTTTCAGTCTGCAGTGAAAATATATGAATTGGCCTTGGCCTTCCAGGAATTTTGGAGCGGACTGTATTTCTGTTATGAAAATAACAAAATGAAATTAATCTTATCATCCAGCTCCCTGTCCAAAATGTTTTTTGTTTATTTTACATCATTTGTCAAACTAATATGTTATTCCTCAGCTTTTCATTGATGGAGCACTGAATTTTATTGGATCAGGTTTCTGAGTGGAAACCACATTCAGTTCCGGAGAGACATTGTAGGAGATCTCACGAAGAAAATGGCAATCGCAACCCCAGAGACAGCAACACCAGACGGTTGCTTTTCATCATCTGCAATGAAGCACTCGTGCCCTAATGTGAAGGTAAAACTCCATTACAACCCTTATTTTGACTAAGAGCCAAACAACAGATGCACAATCCATGATACCAAAGCTCATCTGAGTTTTTGCTATACATTTAGATTTTTAGTTTAACTTGGTAAAGCATCCACAGTTTGTTTGTGCCATTGATCCTCTGTGTAGTTTTTGTTCAACAAATTTACAATGTAGCTGCAGCCTCATGCTTGGTGAAACTGGAGATTTATTCCTGATCACATTTACTTTTTCTAAACTTCAGTGAACTTTCATGATCTTCAAAACCAAAGACAGCTGAGTCCCAGGTTACCAAATTTAAGAACAAAACTGGACCTCAGGCAAGAATGTTTCATAAAATTCTCTGTTCCTTTTACAACCCCAATTCCAATTAAGTTGGGACGTTGTGTGAAATGTAAATAAAACAGAATTCAATGATTTGCAAATCCTGTTCAACCTATATTCAATTGAATACACCACAAAGACAAGATATTTAATGTTCAAACTGATAAACTTTATTGTTTTTGTGCAAATATTTGCTCATTTTGAAATGGATGCCTGCAACACATTTCAAAAAAGCTGGGACAGTGGTATGTTTACCACAGTGTTACATCACCTTTCCTTCTAACAACACTCAATAAGCGTTTGGGAACTGTATGTATGTATGTGGCATGGTTTGTGTTTGGGGTGAACTGCCACAGTATTCAAGCAGTCGACACCAAACTTGGCATGGTGACTGGGGCACCAAGGGGGAGGTCACTGGGGCCCTTAGGTTGAAGCGCACATGCCCGAACACACACACACACATATATATATATATATATATCACTTTACATGTTGATGTTGTCCATTCGGCTGCACCTGTTTTTTTTTGTTGTTGTTGTTGTTTGTTCAGGGTCGCCACAGCATCAGTATTTGGCACAAGTTTTATGCCGGATGCCCTTCTTAATGCAACTCTGGTTTACCTGGAGAAACACACACAGCTGCTGGTATTCCAAAGAGGTTTCCCATCCAAGTACTACTAACCAGGTCCTGCACTGTTTAGCTTCTGAGATCTGATGGGATCAGGCTTACACAGAGCAGACCGGCTGTCAATGATCACTTTACTTAATTTTAAAAAATGGGGTCTTTTTCATTATTTTGATTTTGAAGATTTTTGTTTAGGCACAACTGAATACTTATTTTAATCCTATAATTTTAATCCTGACCCACGAAGTGTATGTATAAAACATGGTACATAAGGCATTATAGGGTTAATAAAACTGCACTTCCTGTCTCCACACAACTCATATAAAACTACACAGTACTCTGGGAACTACCAAGACCCAAAGTTTGTTTGGAACCTAAGTGAAGTTCAGATTGAGATGCTGGTTCCCCAACAATTTTACTCACAAACACCAAAATAAAGCATGCCAATATATTATTTTCTGGATAGAAATAATAATTAATGATCCACGTCTTTCAAATTCGAACAGTAGGATCATGTTTTATAACTGAAAAAAAATATACCAAATCACTTATTGTGTTTTATTTTTAATCGACTGAACACTGTACAGGGCAGCATGGTGGTTAGTGCTGCTGCCTCACAGCGACAAGGTCCCGGGTTTCCTTCTGATCTGATTCTTTCTGAGTGAAGTTTGCATGTTCTCCCGGTGTTTGCGTTGGTTGGCTCTGGGGATGTTCACGTACAAAGACAATCAGGTTAGACTGTGATAGAATGGAAACTGTCAGCTTCTTGCTCAGTGACTGCTGGCACAACATCCTGTGAACTTTTACTGGAATAAGTGGGGACAGAAAATGAATTAATGAATGAATACTATGCAGTACACACTATGCACACACTGTATTCCCACGGATATAGTTTAAAAGACACTTTTGTAGTTGAATCTTTTTGTGACCACCTCTTCAGGTTTCTGTGTCTCCCCACAGATGTTTGTTTCAGCTTTGTCCTTTGCATATTTTGCCACAGCTTTGTCTGGCAGTTACATGAAACACATAATCACACAACTCCAAAGGCATTTTAACGTTCCTAGGGACCTGAAGGGCATCACAGACAGGAGCTTTAAAATAGGTAAGTTCCTCATCTCTGTCATTGTAATTACACAAACTGTATAAGACACGATAGTACAGTCAGGTTCACAAGTATTTGGACAATGTTTAGCAAGTTTAGCAGTTTCGCCTCTGTACACCACCACAACAGAATTCAAATGAGACAATCAAGATTTGCTTGTAGTGGAGAATTTCACAACAATACTGAATTAATCATTAAGGAACACACTTCCTCCATTTTCAAAGCCCAGATGCAACTGAACAAAGTTTTTTTTTTATTTTTTATTACAAATCATTACATTTACAGATGGTTTTCTTCAGACAAGTCAGGGGATGGATACATGAAAAATCAGTAAGGTACATGAACATTTCCAACTCAATGAATAAAGAAAATGAAAAATACAAGAAGTAAGGACAATCTGTCTGCAGTTTGTGGTTTGATTGACCATGCAAGAAGACGAGTGATGGAAGCCACCAAGATACTGTACCTATGAAAACTCAGGAGTTATATGATTTGTTTTTCTTTTTTCACTGTGATTAGAAAAACTGTTCAACTTTTTTCTATTATACCACTTGTCACACTTTCATGGTGGAGTGGAACAGACATGGATTTTGATGCAAGAAAACAGATCAAATCATTGCTCAAATATCATGACCCATGTACTGCCAGGTTGTATACACAGAAAAAATAACTGAAAGGAAAATGACCATTAAATGTAATAATAGTAATCACTCATGGACAAAAAAAAAAAAAAAAAATTACCTCATGTCTTCACTGTTTCACCTTAGGTAGCTTTGGTGGTTGCTGACCACTGTTGTGCTCTGACAGGTTGGGGCTGATACTTTAATTCACCAGAAAGCATCTCACTTTCTTCTGCTTTGTTAACAGTAAAGTACTGTGAACCTGGCAAACTCCGTCTTAATGGGTATGACAGATTACACTTAGGAATATTTCATGTTATGCCCAAAACATGCTTATGAATAATGAAGAGGCCAAAAAAAAAACAACTCCTTTGTGCTCAGCACCTAACTTTGTGCTAAGATTACAAATTAGACATGCCCCAATTAATTTGCACTCTGCATTTTCACCAGTGTGCCATAGAATCTCAAGATAAGGCCCTATATCTGTCAAGAGGGCTATTTCCCTTTATTTACATTGTTTTAATCAGAAAATGGATTTATGTGTTCTTGGATGCTGAACATTCTGAAACCATTTAAGTTGTATTAAAATCTCTATCAGATTCAACCTACAGAAACTCCCTAAACGTCTGCCTATTTTTTCCTCATATTTCATGTCTGTCTATCTTCTTAATTCTTTTTGTGTCACTCAAACCCCACAGGGAATTTGTTTGTGATTGCTTTTGTGAGCTATTTTGGTGCCAAGTTTCATCGACCCAAGCTCATAGCAGTTGGCTGTGTCTTAATGTCTTTTGGGACTTTTTTGATGGCTATGCCTCATTTTTCCATTGGCCGGTAGGTTAAATTTTCCTCCCTTGATATATTACTTCAGTTTGAATTCCTTAAGCATCATATTAATTGTGCAATATAAAGTACCCTGTTTATTTGTTTCACATTGTGTGTCTAACAATATGGCATTTTGTATGCTGCTATGAAACTGACACATCAGTAAGACCATCAGTAAATTCAACTAGTAACCTTTCTCTGTGTCCAGCAAAATCCACCAATTCAGCAGAGAGAGCAACTATAACGTCTTCTAAAGGTGAGCTCAGGAGGAAAATATTTGTTCTTTGTGAAGAAAACAAATTACTTATTGTTGAGAACAAAATGTGGTAAACCCTGTTTCACAGAAATTTACTTGAACCAACTGACAATTGTTCTGGTGAGCAACATTAAACTCCATCTAGGACTATAGGCACCCCTCCAGCTGGCACATACCTCCTTTTGGGGGATTGTGGCTGAACTAGCATTCCAACAACTAAAAAAAAAAAAAAAATTCTCAATAGTCAATGCCAGAAAATAAATCTCTCCTGCAGGTCACTGGAGTACATGGTTGTGCTTTTTATTGGAGGATGTCAGTAATTTTGAAGAGGATGGGCAAAAGTCATTTAGATCTACCAGAAAGGCCCAAACCCATGGTGGCTAAAGCCAGTAAGCTTCTGAATCATTCTCTCACTCAGCAAGAATCCCCATTTTCCATTGCTGTCAAGGGAGCATCAAAAGCTCCACATTGTAGTGGTAGTGCTCTTTCTGGTCCACAGATATGGAAGAAGTCAGATCTTGATAGGTGGATACATCTACTTTTGATCTGGAGGTCAGTGGAGCAGCACAATGGCAGGTGACGTGTCTGCCCAGCTCCTTTGATTCACTTCAGTTTAATTCTATTCTACAGCATCGCAACATAGGTCACCCCAAGATCCTTCACAAGGGTAAGGTCTAACCTTACTGAGAGCAAGCAGATAGGCAATGGTGGTAACGGAAAACTCAAGATCAGTAAGCTTTCCTTGCCTACCAAGGCACCTAAGCCACTGTTCTGAGGTCAGTCACAAGTGATCTGTGGCAAATGGCAAGGAAGAAGTCAAAGACTCTGCCCCCACTCCACACAACACTCATAGCACTTACATAAAGGCTTGCAATGATGTCCAGAAACTTGTTGGGGAATCTGAAGATTTTCAGGATGTTTCACAGTGGTTGTCCACTGCACAGCAGTATCCTGCTTCAAACCTGAATTGGCTTTTGCAGGTAAGCACCTTGGACATCCTTTAGCTCTGTATGATATTCAGTCATTCATTTTCTGAACCCCCTTATTGCAGTTAAGGGTCACGGGGGGTTCGACCGCGTTCGACCGTGTCCCTCGGGGCACCCTGTGGGGAGTGCTCCGGGAGTACGGGGTCCGGGGTCCTTTGCTAAGGGCTATCCAGTCCATGTACGACCGCAGCAGGAGCTTGGTTCGCATTGCCAGTAGTGAGTCAAACCTGTTTCCAGTGCACGTTGGCCTCCGCCAGGGCTGCCCTTTGTCACTGGTTCTGTTTATTATTTTTATGGACAGAATTTCTAGGTGCAGCCAGGGTGTAGAGGGGGTCTGGTTTGGGAACCACAGAATCTCATCTCTGCTGTTTGCGGACGATGTGGTTCTGTTGGCTTCGTCAAATCAGGACCTTCAGCGTGCACTGGGGTGGTTTGCAGCCGAGTGTGAGGCGTCCGGGATGAAAATCAGCACCTCCAAATCCAAGGCCATGGTTCTCGACTGGAAAAAGGTGCTTTGCCCTCTTCAGGTCGGTGGAGTGTCCTTGCCTCAAGTGGAGGAGTTTAAGTATCTCGGGGTCTTGTTCACGAGTGAGGGACGGATGGAGCATGAGATCGATAGATGGATTGGTGCAGCGTCTGCAGTGATGCGGTCGCTGTATCGGACCGTCGTGGTGAAGAGAGAGCTGTGTAGGGGGGCAAAGCTCTTGATTTACCGATCGATCTACGTTCCGATCCTCACCTATGGTCATGAGATTTGGCTCATGACTGAAAGAACGAGATCACGGGTACAAGCAGCTGAGATGAGTTTCCTCCGCAGGGTGGCTGGGCGCTCCCTTAGAGATAGGGTGAGGAGCTCGGAGTTAAGCCCCTGCTCCTCCACGTCGAAAGGACTCAGGTGAGGTGGCTCGGGCATCTTTTCCGGCTGCCCCCTGGACGCCTCGCTGGAGAGGTGTTCCGGGCACATCCCATTGGGAGGAGGCCCCGGGGAAGACCCAGGACACGCTGGATGGATGGATGGATGGATGGATGGATGGATGGATGGATGGATGGATGGATGGATGGGTCACAGGGGGTTTGGAGCCTTTCCCCGTAGTAATAAAGTGAGAGGAAGGGTACACCCTGGACAGGCCACCAGTCTATCCCAGGACTAACACATCCAGACAAACAAATACATTCTCACTCACCTAAAGTCAATTTAGAATTTCCAATTTACCTAGCCTGCATGTCTTTGGAGATAGGAAGAAGCTGCAGTTGCTGGAAGGAGTGCATGCATTAGTGTTTCCAGTGTTCATCCAGAAGAGACGCAGCATGTGACTTGGTGAAAAATCCAGGCTGTAGAGTGAACTGAGAAAGCTCACTGTGATGGCGATAGTGATAAACAATGTTTGCTGCTCAGTGACAGGAGCAGTCTGTTTTCACAACTAAGAACTCAAGCATGGACTGGATCTTAGCTCCATGACTTTTTACTGAATGTGAGTGTAAATATCAACAAGGCTTACTTTCAGTCTGTAGTGATTTTTGCAAAACATTTAATTTGATTGATTGGGCTACTTTCTAGGACAAACCAAGAATTTGTATGATCCCCAACCATGTGTTGGAAATCATAACTCGTGCAAACATAGACATTGTGAGTGCTGTGTGGAATGGAAGTACAATAGGGCTTCTTCTAAGTGAGTTCTGGTGTTTTTTGGGGATGTGAGGTGGCTCCTACTTGTACTTGCCATTGAGGAAATGTTCACTGTGTACAGTGATGTGACCTTTGTGGAATCACTCGATACCTTGCTGCACTTGTGAAGCTGACACCCCTGTTACACCTTGACGATTTAGCCAGAGAATGTCGAGCGTATTAAAGATAAATATTAAGATTCTTGCTGGCATACGCCGGCATACGTCTAATAAGTTATGGGTAAGTTTTGTGCAAGTTAAGAGCACGTTGAAGCATGCTGATATACTGTATGTCAAATATGTTGAAAGGTTTTGGGCATGCATAATATTTTTGATGTATGCCAGCATATGCTTCATACGTTCCACATATGCGGGCCATAAGCTGTAGGTAAGCTATGCAATTGTTGACACACGTTATTTGTAAGTTACTCATTAGTCAAAATATGTCCATTGATGCTGTCCATTGATTGGCTCAACCACTGAAAGCCGCAGTCCTCATGCAAACATTACTGGCTGTTTCAATTATTAAAACCATTCACACACTGAGTAAATATAAAGTCTTAATCTTACCTGTTACGTCGTTTCAATCGGATTCACCATCACAGCCTGACAAAACTTATCAACATAAAGTGTCCTGATTTTGGAAAATTACATCTGAAAATACATTCATTCCTTGTTGTTGCTAAAGAAATGCAGCATTTTAAAAGCAGTTCCTGTGTGGTTTGTACGTTTCTCAGTCTGAACCAGGGGACACCAGTGCTTTGTGCCACAATTATAAAATTAATATACTTATCCACCTTACTTTAAAAGTTGAAAGAGGCACAGAGCCTCATTCATTGACATCAGTGTTTTTCACAGACAACAGTTGATTCTTCAGCATTTTTAAAATAAATCCCATGATCAACCAAAACAAAAATAAATTAAATAAATTTAAAAAATGTTAAATTGCTCTATTTGACCTCCATGGAGTGGGCAGGCCGCACGACAGTGACTGTTTACTCGATGACAAGCTTGCCAATATTTACCTGCCAAACAAAAGGGTTCTGCCGGGGGTGAAAACACAAACCAAGTCAGATTTAACTGTTCCGATCCGTACCATACCATGCAGTTTCGACCCAGACCACTCAGTGGAAACAAGGCTGTCAGCATAGGCTAACTCATCAAGGTGCGACAGTTGCATAATGTACTCGACGTATCCAGCGTATTTGGCACTTTTTTCATACATCAGCATATACTGGCTAAATTGTCAAGGTGACAGGGCCCTGAGAAATGAATTAGAGTGCCTGGGTTTGCAAATGTCCTGGTTCATTAGTAAGATCCAGGCTTTCAATGACTTCCTGGTCTCAACCATTAGAAGTTGATCTTTATGGTGTTGAAAATATGAAACTGTTTTTCCTCCTTCAACATTTTTCTGTAGGTTGTGATCAAGTCTCCAGTGTTTCTTGGTGGATCTATTTGTTGCTAGGAAATGTCATACGGGGGATTGGAGAGACTCCAATTCAGCCTTTGGGAATCTCTTACATTGATGATCATGCAACATCAGAGAACACTGCACTCTACATTGGTAATATACCTGAATGCTGTAGCAACTTTAAAGTTATGACATCATCAGAAAACTGTGTTTTCCGATGTCAGTGCCATTGCAGAGAACTAATGTCTAAATCTTTGGGGTCCTGCTGTTTTAATGTATGGTTGTCAGAATTGGACACAAACCAGTGACCTAAAGCGATGACTGAATGTCTTTTACACTAGGTGTCTTTGGAGGATTCTGGGGTTCTGCTGGAATGACTTTGTGTGTTTGTATGAATGAAATTATGAATACTGCAGTAGCCAGGAAGATTTGAAATAAATATCTGAAATATTAATACTCGTAATATGAATGATTTATTTAAAGTGTTTCCACCAAACAAGCTTTTATTTGGAAAAGAAATTAAACAAGCTGTAGAAAAACAATGCATGTGTAACTTTTCCCAATTTATTTCAAACACATTTGGTTCTAAATGTCGCCTAATGAAAATGCTTGTCTGTGTTTAATTAAGCAGATGTACTACAAACTGTGTCAGTTGTTGGGCCTGTCTTTGGATACATGTTAGGGTCACTATGTGCAAAGATTCATATGGACATCAGTGATGTGGACATAAGTGAGTTCAGTCAAGTAAGGTGACAAACATATGTTTACTATCAAATAACAACCAGTAACTTGTTTTGAGGTTTTTATCTTGTTTAGGGTGTTCATTTCTTTACAGCAGTTAAATATTCTCTTGCTTCTCTGTGGAGAATTGCATTTGGAAATTTGTTGCTGTATGTACATTAGGGATGTGCAATGATGCTTATTTTGTTGATGATGATTTTGAAAGCATTTGCTTTTTTAGAAAGCAAATCCTTTCATGTGAAGAAATTGCAAATAAATGCACATTTTATAGGCAGCTTCTCCTTTCTTCTTTCAACCACATACTGAAGGAATCCCCAGTCATATCTAGGAAAACTCTTTGTATTGTTATTTTGGGTCTCCATCATATAACATTACATTCTGTGATGCTGCTATTTTGTGGCTGCTTGAGAGTTGTTTAATGACACTGCTGCACTTATCACTATAAGTTTAAAGTTTGCATCATAATGTCTCCTCAGTTTTGCAGGCCCCATATTTATTTTTTATCATTTGTTTCCTGTTCTGTCATGGTATATTGGAGAGAGTGTTATCACACTCTGTGCGTGGGTGACTGTATAACAGCTAACAAGAAGTATAGACTGTTTACAGTGATTAAACAAAAAGACCATCAACATTTAGAGTCCATCCAACTGCTGCCAAAGAACGTTAAAGGGATGGGTCAAGTGGAGGACACTCATTTTATGGGCATCCAGTGCCACCTACCATGCGGATGCATTGATGTGTAAAAGTTTAGACCCTAGTTGTTGTCATACTGTGACAGACAGAGCAAGTGGATTAGTTATGTATTTAAATGTATTGTTCGGTGGCAAAATAGTATAATCCATCAGTTTTTCATGGAATTGTGGCTCTGATGGACAGATGATGTCACATTTCCACTGGCAACATAGACAGCTGCATTCAGTACAATTTTCTTGGTTTCATGGCATATATGCATGCTGGGGGGGGAGCAGATTTGAGTGGGATTCATCAAGTCTGAACACAAATGTGGATAGAATCTGGCTTCTTCGGGGACCATGGTGTCATACTTCCTCACAACAGGAAGTGTGTTGACAGTGTCTTCTCACTGTGTCATTGTTCAGAATGGCTGTAGCGGTGATGACATTAAACAACTCTGCATCACCTTCTCACCAAGAGAATCTGCTGAATGTACTCTGATGTCCAGATAGAAAGGACTGTGCCAGGTCCTCTCCTTAACCATGCAGAATTCACAGCCCACGCAGGACCTTTGGCCAATCAGAAACACAGTCTGAAGCAGCAGACAGTCACAGATATAAACGCATGAGTACCGTAAAAGTTAAAAACAAGTGGAGAACAAAATGGTAAACAAATATGCAGCTCTCCACCTGATGTCCGTGCAAAGCTTTGCACATGCACAAAACTTCATGATGGACTTGGCAGACATCAGCTGACAAAGAACGCAATTAATGAATGGACCAACTTTTAATTTCTTCACTTTTTCACTGCATATATACGAGGTCTGTCAATAAAGTATAGGTCCTTTTTATTTTTTTCAAAAACTATATGGATTTCATTCATATGTTTTTACATCAGACATGCTTGAACCCTCGTGCGCATGCGTGAGTTTTTCCACGCCTGTTGGTGACGTCATTCGCCTGTGAGCACTCCTTGTGGGAGGAGTCGTCCAGCCCCTCGTCGGAATTCCTTTGTCTGAGAAGTTGCTGAGAGACTGGCGCTTTGTTTGATCAAATTTTTTTCTAAACCTGTGAGACACATCGAAGTGGACACGGTTCGAAAAATTAAGCTGGTTTTCGGTGAAAATTTTAACGGCTGATGAGAGATTTTGAGGTGATACTGTCGCTTTAAGGACTTCCCACTGTGCGAGACGTCGCGCAGCGCTCTCAGGCGCCGTCGTCAGCCTGTTTCAAGCTGAAAACCTCCACATTTCAGGCTCTATTGATCCAGGACGTCGTGAGAGAACAGAGAAGTTTCAGAAGAAGTTGGTTTCAGCATTTTATCCGGATATTCCACTGTTAAAGCAGATTTTTTTAATGAAAGACGTGCGGACGGATTGCAGCGTCGGCTCGCAGCCACCGCGACGCTCCGCCACAGGAAAAACACCTCTGTTGGAAGCCTTAAGGACAAGTTGGAACATGTCCAGCTGTTAAACAATTTCTCATATACTCACTCCACTGAAAGCCATCAAAAGCCGCCTGGATTTTACAAATGGTTATCAACACGGAGGTGTTTTTCCTGTGCCGCTGCACCGCGCCGGCTGCGTCCTGACGCGCGGACCCGTCCGCACGGACCCGTCCGCACGTCTTTCATTAAAAAAATCTCCTTTAACAGTGGAATATCCGGATAAAATGCTGAAACTGACTTCTTCTGAAACTTCTCTGTTCTCTCACGACGTCCTGTATCAATAGAGCCTGAAATGTGGAGGTTTTCAGCTTGAAACAGGCTGACGACGGCGCCTGGGACCGCTGCGCGACGTCTCGCACCGTGGGAAGTCCTTAAAGCGACAGTATCACCTCAAAATCTCTCATCAGCCGTTAAAATTTTCACTGAAAACCAGCTTAATTTTTCGAACCGTGTCCACTTCGATGTGTCTCACAGGTTTAGAAAAAATTTTGATCAAACAAAGCGCCAGTCTCTCAGCAACTTCTCAGACAAAGGAATTCCGACGAGGGGCTGGACGACTCCTCCCACAAGGAGTGCTCACAGGCGAATGACGTCACCGACAGGCGTGGAAAAACTCACGCATGCGCACGAGGGTTCAAGCATGTCTGACGTAAAAACATATGAATGAAATCCATATAGTTTTTGAAAAAAACAAAAAGGACCTATACTTTATTGACAGCCCTCGTATTTTATTTTAATTATTTTATTTTAATTTTAAGATTGATATCTCTCCTTCAAGACTGCAGTACTGTAATTAAAAGTGAATTAAGTAAGAAGATTTAAAAAAATCATGAAGTACAGACTCTGTTGATTGGATCCTTATGTCTTTCCAGATGGTGTGACCATTAACCCAGGAGATGGAGGCTGGCTGGGGGCATGGTGGCTTGGCTTCCTTATTTCTGGAAGCATTACACTCATGACTGCAGTGCCTTTCTGGTTTCTGCCCAAATCCCTGCCTGTACCCACAGAAAAATATGACAACAATTGCACTACAGAGCAGACCAGGTTTATCAAGGATTCTCCAGGCATGGCAACCAGGTTCAGACCTAAAGAACCAGCAAATTTACCTCAGATGGCTAAAGGTATCATTTTATCATTATCATCAAGTTGTAATGCTGAAAAATGTGGAAGCTTGCAGTGATTATTAGTTATATTTATCAAACCTCCTCACCCAAACTGTTTCAGAGAGTGAAGAAAATAATCGTGATCATGATGCTGACACACTTCCTGCTAAAAGCATTGCTTCAGATGATGATGACAGATACAGTGATGTGAATTAAGCAAACCATAAAACCACACACATGTTTGTGGCATTACATTCTTTAACTATTGTTCTGAATAAAAGTCTACATTTGTCACTGAGCATTCATAAAAATCAGATTGCTGTGCATTTCAATAACAGTTCTGGCTCTGTAAACATACATTTATTAATTAAACAGCCAAGTGAGATCATCTTGCACTACAAAATTTAGAATTCACATCAAATGATATGATGACCATTAGGCTTTCCTAGCAATTTATCACAGATGTATGATATGACTGGAGGACTTGTACTTTGGCATTTAGTAATTTAAACATTCTGAAAGAAATCACATTTTGTTGATATTTCAGACTGGAGTGTGCTATAAATATTCTAAAATCATCCCCTGGAAACTAATAAACGGTAGAATGCAAAACCTAACAGATAAATATGAATATTAGCCAGAAAGGTAAATAAAAAGAAAAATATTCATTATATAGACCAGGGGTGGGCAACTTGTTCCAGAAAGGGCCAAGAGGGTGCAGGTTTTCTTTACAACCACTGACTCCACCAGGTGATTTCACTGATTAACTAATTCCACCTGCTCAAAGTGATATTAATCAGTGAAATCACCTGGTGGAGTCTGTACCCTCTTGACCCTTTCTAGCAGGGGCGTAGGTTTGGTCTCAGCTTTGGTAGGGACAATACCACCCCCCACCCCCCCGGCCCCCCTGCCCACCACCCCCTAACCCACTCATACCATTACACGCACAAGTACAGCATAATACATAACATATGATGACATAATGCTGAATAATTTAACACTTTATTTACAATATTAAGTGTGTAGGCAAACAAACAAATAGCTTAAATAACAAAATTGCACCCAAAATCACGAATCTATTCTATAGGCCTACACCTGAGAGAACAACACAACAACAACAACAAAAAAATACTTGTGGAGCTAACAAAAAACAACAAAAAAAAGGTTTTGCAACCAAGATGTATAATCTATTCTCTTCATCAATAATGCAGCTGTAGGTATCTGGCAACCTAATTTGCCAAAAAAAAAAGGGCTTTCCAATGATATATGGTGTATTACGGTAAACGTAAGCCTGTGATGTCATAACGCAGAGGAAAAACACGGAAGTTTCACACTAGTGCGCCGCTGATTCTCATTACCGTAAGTTCTCATGTAAGCCCTCACTCTGAAAAATTTCAACACTGACAGCAAGCCAAGAACCCGTGCTTTCCAACAGTATGCTATATGTTGCATATATTACGGTAAAGTGCGTTCGGTGACTTTTGAAACGAGGGAAAAGTATGAAAAAGAGCGCAAAAGTGACAGAAAAGTACAGAGACAGACAGCAAACATAAATGTAGTAATTTTTGAGGAAAAGGCAGGGTGTTAGTGTCATTTGTGAAGGTGTGCGTGCGTGTTTGTGTGGGTGTGCAGTTTATTTTAAGTGTGGCGCACAGCATTGTTCGCAAGCCCCGCCCTTCTTGTTTTTCTGCACCGGAGCAGTGTTGCCAGATATGAAATATGAAACTATCGTACCAAAACCTCAAAATTATCGTATTTTGGGAGAAATTATCGTACACAAACAAAACGCATACAACATAGCTATTTTAGCATTTTTTTTTTTAATTTACAAAGAATTTTATGTCACATTTTTAAACAGTAATTATAGTAATGGGGAAACTATGGCACAAAAAACGCAAATGCACAAGAAAATGCACTACCAGACTAGAAAGATTTTTTTTTTTTCTGTGAAGGGACACAAACGTGTTAATTACCAGACTAGAAAGAGTCGAATTCAACCTCGAGGTCGCTGTCGTCATCCGATGCCATGGACACTTGTGCAGATTTTGTTGAACACAGAAAAAATGTTGACACCTCCATAAGGAACTTGAACTTTTTTATTTTTCTTGTATATTTCTTTGCTTTTGTGTTTTGTTCGTTTGTTATTGCATTTGTTGAAATAAAGTTTCGAAAAAAAAAGAAGATGTTGTTGGTTGGGGAATCTTCCTGTCACAGCAGAGACTGGATTGGTACTCATTACTTTGTATGGGGAGGGGGCGGGCTTTCAAATGACTTTGTCCCGGCAGCCCAAAGCCAGCAGCAGCCCTGTTTGTGGTGTGTCTTTGATGTTGCCTGAGTGCAACACCTGCAAAATGATTCTTGGGTGTCAGAGAGAGATGCGTGTTTGGGCAACCAACTGAAATTATCGTACATATTGGATTTTTTCCCATTATTGATCGTACATCATACAGAGGGCAAAACTATCATACAAATACGATAATTATCGTACATCTGGCAACACTGCACCGTGGCCACCCATCCTCTGTGCTCCGGGACCTCCCACTTTACAAATTAAGCACTGCCTGCCACTAGATGCGCTTTGTTTACGTCCATGTGAGAAGAACGTGAGCCAATGAAATTGCAACATGGGTAACCCTGTCACTCTGGCACGTCGAAAACACAAAACGTGACGACTAAAATTATAGTATCGAGTTCGCAAAAAAATAGTGAATGATTTTGTTATATAGAAAAAAAAAATGTTAAATATTGTTAGGGACTATTTTGCCATCCCAAAATATTGGTTGTGACTTGTCCCTATGGTCCATATGCAAACCTACGCCCCTGCTTTCTAGAAGAAGTTGCCCAACCCTGATATAGACAGCTAATTCAAGTGTTGGGTGGTAGTGTTGTAATAAGCTATATCTTGCACCATTGAGTAAAATAGTAAAACAAGGAATTTCTGTGGAAAGAATTTTCAGTTTCAATTTATTTTCATTTATACAAGGTCTGTTAGAAAACTATCCGACCTTTTTATTTTTTGCAAAAATCATATGGCTTTGAATCACGTGTGATTGCATCAGCCAAGCTTGAACCTTTGTGCGCATGCATGAGTTTTTTCACGCCTGTCGGTTGCATCATTCGCCTGAGAGCAGGCTTTGAGTGAGCACTGGTCCACCCCCCTTGTCGTATTTTCATTGTGAGGAAAATGTCTAAACGGCTGGAGCAACAATGCATCAAATTTTTCCAGAAGCTGTGAGAGACAGCCAGGTGGACACCATTCGGAAAATTCAGATGGCTTTCAGGAACGATTTTATGGGTATCACACAGATTAAGGAGTGTTACAGCCTGCGCACAATGGCGGAGGGCGCGCCGCGCTCCGAGCGGCGATCGACAGGCTAAAATGACCAGATCATTTCCAAAGGGAAGGCTGTGTTGGTCTGGGACGTCGTCTGACTACCAGAGAAATGGCAGAAAAGGTGGACATAGCACTTTCCCGGCACATTCCACTATTAAAGGAGATTTTGTCATGGAAACAGGAGCGGAGGAATTCGCCACGGAGCCTCTAATGGTGTGGAACGAAAGCACCTCCGTGTTGGTCTCACAGGACATGTTGTGGCATGCCCAGATCTTCGACAATTTCTCGGATACTCACTTGACTGAAAAGCCACCCAAAGCCGTCTGAATCTTCCGAATGGTGGAAGAGCTGGGCATGTCCCGTGAGACTTCCAACACGGAGGTGCTTTTTGTTCAGCGCCATTAGCGGCTCCATCCTGACGCGTGAATTCTGCCACACGTCTTTCATTACAAAATCTCCTGTAACAGTGTAATGTGCCGAAAAAGTGCTATGTCCACCTCTCTTGCCATTTCTCTGGTAGTCAGACAACGTCCCAGATCAACACAGCCTTCACTTTGGAAATGATCTGGTCGTTTCAGCGTCGATGGCTGCTTGAAGCACGGTGTGCCCTCAGCTGCTGTGGGCCGTCTTTAATCCGGTTGTATATGCTCCTTAATCTGCGTGATGCCCATAAAATCTTCACCGAAAGCCATCTGAATTTTCCGAATGGTTTCCACCTGGCTGTCTCTCACAGTTTCTGAAAAAATTTTGATGCAGCAAAGCGGCAGTCGCTCGGCTATTTTCCTGACAATGAAAATCTGCCAAGGGGGCTGGACCACTCCTCCCACAAAGCGTGCTCACAGGCGAATGACACAACCGACAGGCGTGAAAACACTCATGCGTGCGCACAAAGGTTCAAGCTTGGCTGATGAAATCACAGGTGATTCAAATCCATATGTTTTTGCAAAAAATAAAAAGGTTGGATAGTTTACTAACAGACCTCGTATAGCACAAAATCACAACAAAGTTGCCTCAAGGTGCTTCACACAAGTAAGGTGTAACCTTACCAACCGCAAGAGCAAGCACACAGGCGACAGTGGTAAGGAAAAACTCCATCTGATGTTTTGAGGAAGAAACCTCAAGCAAACCAGACTCAAAGGGGCGACCCTCTGACTGGGCCATGCAAGCAACACAATTGACAAAAAAAATTACAAAAAGAAAAAATACAGGAAATTTTGCCGCTGCAAAGGATGGGAGGGTTGCAGAGGGATGGGAGGGTCCCTTCCAAGATGGCACCACGTGAAGGCGCCCTGGTATTCTGGTGCTCCCTGTTTTGTCTTCACACTTTGAAGACAAGGACTCACACCTCCCCACCCCCCACACAACTGGATATTCAAACACTCTGGACCTCCCCCCTCTCACTGCTGCCCTCCCCACTCCCCCTGTTGCCCTCTCGGTCCAAGAGGAGGACGTGAGGAGACATTTCAAAAGGCTGAATCCACGTAAGACCCCGGGACCAGACTGTGTCTCTCCTGCCACCCTGAGACACTGCGCTGATGAGCTGGCCCCAGTCTTCATGGGGATCTTCAACACCTCCCTGGAGTCATGCCATGTTCCAGTCTGTTTCAAGTCCTCAATCATAGTTCCAGTCCCCAAGAAACCACGCGTCACTGGACTTAATGACTACAGGCCTGTGGCTCTCACGTCTGTAGTCATGAAGACCTTTGAACGCCTGGTTTTATCCCACCTGAAGTCCATCACCGACCCCCTCCTGGACCCCCTGCAGTTTGCCTACATAGCCAACAGGTCTGTAGATGATGCCATAAACCTGGCCCTGCACTCCATCCTGCAGCACCTGGACTCCCCAGGAACCTATGCTAGGATCCCGTTTGTGGACTTCAGCTCTGCATTCAACACCATCCTTCCAGCTTTGCTCCAGGACAAGCTTTCTCTGCTCCACGTGCCCAACTCCACCTGCAGGTGGATCACAGACTTCCTGATGGACTGGAGTCAGCGTGTGAGGCTGGGAAAAAATGTCTCGAACACTCGGGCTCTCAGCACAGGATCTCCACAGGGCTGTGTCCTTTCCCCTCTGCTCTTCTCCCTCTACACTAACTGCTGCACCTCCAACCATGACTCTGTAAAGCCCATCAAGTTTGCGGACGACACCACCCTCATCGGACTCATTTCGGATGGGGATGAGTCTGCCTACAGGAGGGAGGTGGACCGGCTGGTGACCTGGTGCAGCAGCAACAACTTGGAGCTCAACGCCCAGAAAACAGTGGAGATGATCGTGGACTTCAGGAAAGCCACAGCCCCCCCGCCCTCCCTTGCCCTCACCAACAGCCCCATCACCACTGTGGTCTGTCACCGCTTCCTCGGCACCACCATCACCCAGGACCTCAAGTGGGAGTCAACCATCAGCTCCCTCATCAAGAAGGCCCAGCAGAGGATGTACTTCCTGCGACAGCTGAAGAAGGCCAAGCTGCCTGTCCAGCTGATGGTGCAGTTCTACACGGCCATCATCGAGTCCATCCTCTGCTCCTCCCTCACGGTGTGGTACGCCGGGGCCACAGCCAGAGACAGACACAGACTGCAGCGCATTGTGGCCTCTGCTGAGAAGGTGATCGGCTGTAGCCTTCCATCTCTCCACAACCTGCACGTCTCCAGGACTCTGGGCCGAGCAGGTCAGATCACAGTTGACCCCTCTCACCCTGCACACGGTCTATTCAAACCACTCCCCTCGGGCAGGAGGCTACGGTCCATCCGGACCAGAACCTCCCGCCATAAGAACAGTTTCTTCCCCTCTGCCGTTAGACTCATGAACACCTCATAACTCAGTCACCTTAAGCTTAACTCTGTCACTTTATCATTTTATCACGGATCACTTTAGACAATGTACTTTGGTTTTTAATTGCACTCCTCCCACTGCACTGTTTTTCTGTTTCTCTGTTTTTCTGTTGCACACAGCCTTTCATATTTCATATTTCTTTTTTTTTTATCTTATATTTTGTCTTATTTTGACACATATGTTATATTTTATCTTAGCATTTTATCTCTTCTTAATGTTGCACCATTGTACCGAAGCAAATTCCTAGTGTGTGAATCCTGTTCACTGGCAATGGCAATAAACTTCTTCTGATTCTGATTCTGATTCAGAAGTAGTCACCACACCCATCTCTGGATCGAGCCGCATCTCAAACGGAGAGAAAAAAAACAGAATCAGGCATCGGAAAAACAACAAATACAGTATAATTTGTCAGCATTAAGCAACAAGAAAAACAGAAGAAATACTAAGGTGATCGCCAGCTACTAGCCGTAAGCTTCACTAAGAAACCCAGGCTTTAGATAAGGTTGAGGCCACGGCCCACTCTTTTTCCTAATAAAATGAATTTAAAAGAGTAAAAAGCATAGTAACATACTATGCCAGTATGCTAGCCATACAAAAGGGAAAATAAGTGCATCTTAAGTCTGGACTTGAAAGTCTCAGAATCTGTTTTGTTCATGCAGGAAGATCATTCCACAGAACAGAGACATGATAAGAGAAAGCTCTGTGACCCACAGACTTTGTATTCAGGCAAGGGACACAAAGTAGTCCTGCACCCTGAGAACACAGAGCCCGGGTCAGTACGTAGGGTTTAAGTAGGTCAGCTAAGTAGGGAAGAGCCAGTCTGTGAATAATTTTATAGGTTTGTAACAGAACCTTAAAATCTGATCTCACGGGGACTGGAAGCCAAAATGGGTGTAATGTGGTCAAACCTTCTGTTTCCTGTCAAAGGTCTGGCAGCAGCATTTTGAACCAATTGGAGACCCCTAATGCTGCACTGTGGTAAACCAGAAAATAGAACATTGCAGTAGTCAAATCTAGAAGAGACAAATGCATGAATCAGGGTCTTAGTGAGAGCCAACCTGGTGGTTCGCTCTCACTGCAGTATTGTATCACTTCCTGTTCCGGAGCACAGCGGTGTTTTGCTGTATCTGTTAGCTGTTTAATCTGCGCAGTTAGATTGATCTAGTTACCTAGATAACGATTTGTTTCACAGTGTAATCTTCTCGTGCCTTAACTAAAGCACTCCCTCTGCTGAATCGCCTCTAAATTATTTACACATTATTCACCTTCTGTGTTTTTAGGAATCCGCTAGCTTAGCGCAGCTACTAGCTCTTAGCCGGTTTAGCATGGCAGCTTCTCCTGTCTCTCCTGCACTTTTCTGCTCTGGGTGTGAAATGTTTTGTTATTCCTCGGCCTCCTTTAGCAGTAATGGTACTTGTAATAAGTGTAGCTTATTCGTAGCTTTGGAGGCCAGGCTGGGTGAATTGGAGACTCGGCTCCGCACCGTGGAAAATTCTACAGCTCGCCAGGCCCCTGTAGTCGGTGCGGACCAAGGTAGCTTAGCCGCCGTTAGTTTCCCTCTGGCAGATCCCGAGCAGCCGGGAAAGCAGGCCGACTGGGTGACTGTGAGGAGGAAGCGTAGCCCTAAACAGAAGCCCCGTGTACACCGCCAACCCGTTCACATCTCTAACCATTTCTCCCCACTCGACGACACACCCGCCGAGGATCAACTTTGGATGGAGCAGCTCTCATTTCTAGAAATCTGGCCAATTTTCTTAAATCCTCCAAACCGTGACTATCCAGGGTTGGGACCAGGAAGCAGAGTTGTAGTCTTACACACCTCTCTGCAGCTTCTCTCCCCCTGCCATCCCCTCATTACCCCATCTCCGTAGAGATGGTGCCTGCTCCCAGACCACCAATAACCAGCAAAAATCTATTTAAGCATAAAAATTCAAAAGAAAAAATAATATAGCACCTTCAACTGCACCACAGACTAAAACACTTAAATGTGGTCTATTAAACATTAGGTCTCTCTCTTCTAAGTCCCTGTTAGTAAATGATATAATAATTGATCAACATATTGATTTATTCTGCCTTACAGAAACCTGGTTACAGCAGGATGAATATGTTAGTTTAAATGAATCAACACCCCCGAGTCACACTAACTGCCAGAATGCTCGTAGCACGGGCCGAGGCGGAGGATAAGCAGCAATCTTCCATTCCAGCTTATTAATTAATCAAAAACCCAGACAGAATTTTGCAAAACTAGGATGCATCCCACAGAGAAACTAGTTGTGTGTCTGCTGCAGTGCCGTGGAATGTGGACATTACCTTCATGTTTCTTTAGCATTTTTTTGAAAACACCAAGCTGCAGATTCTGATAAATGTACGAGGTCTGTCCATAAAGTATCGTACCTTTTTATTTTTTTTTTAACTATATTGGATTTGATTCATATGTTTTCACGTCAGACAAGCTTGAACCCTTGTGCGCATGCGTGAGTTTTTCCACGCCTGTCGGTGACGTCATTCGCCTGTGAGCACGCCTTGTGGAAGGAGTGGTCCCGCCCCGTTGTCGGATTTTCATTGTCTGGAAATGGCAGAATGATTTGGGTTTTTTTTCTATCGGAATTTTTTCAGAAGCTGTTAGAGACTGGCACGTGGAAACTATTCGAAAAATTTATCTGGCTTTCGGTGAAAATTTTACGGGCTTCACAGAGAATAAGGTCTGTTAGTACAGCTTTAAGGACCCCTTTAAGGACACTCAGTGCACCGTGCTCCGAGCTGCGACGACACGGCACAAGCCACCGGACCATTTCTGAGCTGATGGCTCTGTGGATACGAGACCGTCGTGTGCTCTTTCTCTGGTTATCACAAGAGCTGGACATCAGCCATTTTCCGGCAGATTTCACTTTTAACAAGAGATTTTGTCATGGAAAGCCGCGCGGAGGCTTCGTGCGTCATGACCGATTCGCTTTGGAAGCGAAACAAAGGAACACCTCCGTTTCGGCGTGTCAGAGGACAAGTTTGGACATGTCCAGCTCTCCACAATTTCACTGATACTTACTGGGCTGGTAAGCATTGAAAGCCGAGATAGACATGTCCAAACTTGTCCTCTGACACGCCGAAACAAATTGTAATCTAATAGATTACAATTTGTTCATGTAAATGGGGAATCTTCTTCACAGACTAAGGTTAATTATGGAGTTCCACAAGGTTCTGTGCTAGGACCAATTTTATTCACTTTATACATGCTTCCCTTAGGCAGTATTATTAGACAGCATTGCTTAAATTTTCATTGTTACACAGATGATACTCAGCTTTATCTATCCATGAAGCCAGAGGACACACACCAATTAGCTAAACTGCAGGATTGTCTTACAGACATAAAGACATGGATGACCTCTAATTTCCTGCTTTTAAACTCAGATTAAACTGAAGTTATTGTACTTGGCCCCACAAATCTTAGAAACATGGTGTCTAACCAGATGCTTACTCTGGATGGCATTACCCTGACCTCTAGTAATACTGTGAGAAATCTTGGAGTCATTTTTGATCAGGATATGTCATTCAATGTGCATATTAAACAAATATGTAGGACTGCTTTTTTACATTTGCGCAACATCTCTAAAATTAGAAAGGTCTTGTCTCAGAGTGATGCTGAAAAACTAATTCATGCATTTATTTCCTCTAGGCTGGACTATTGTAATTCATTATTATCAGGTTGTCCTAAAAGTTCCCTGAAAAGCCTTCAGTTAATTCAAAATGCTGCAGCTAGAGTACTAACGGGGACTAGAAGGAGAGAGCATATCTCACCCATATTGACCTCTCTTCATTGGCTTCCTGTTAATTCTAGAATAGAATTTAAAATTCTTCTTCTTACTTATAAGGTTTTGAATAATCAGGTCCCATCTTATCTTAGGGACCTCATAGTACCATATCACCCCAATAGAGCGCTTCGCTCTCAGACTGCAGGCTTACTTGTAGTTCCTAGGGTTTGTAAGAGTAGAATAGGAGGCAGAGCCTTCAGCTTTCAGGCTCCTCTCCTGTGGAACCAGCTCCCAATTCAGATCAGGGAGACAGACACCCTCTCTACTTTTAAGATTAGGCTTAAAACTTTCCTTTTTGCTAAAGCTTATAGTTAGGGCTGGATCAGGTGACCCTGAACCACCCCTTAGTTATGCTGCTATAGACTTAGACTGCTGGGGGGTTCCCATGATGCATTGAGTGTTTCTTTCTCTTTTTGCTCTGTATGCACCACTCTGCATTTAATCATTAGTGATTGATCTCTGCTCCCCTCCACAGCATGTCTTTTTCCTGGTTCTCTCCCTCAGCCCCAACCAGTCCCAGCAGAAGACTGCCCCTCCCTGAGCCTGGTTCTGCTGGAGGTTTCTTCCTGTTAAAGGGAGTTTTTCCTTCCCACTGTCGCCAAGTGCTTGCTCACAGGGGGTCGTTTTGACCGTTGGGGTTTTTACGTAATTATTGTATGGCCTTGCCTTACAATATAAAGCGCCTTGGAGCAACTGTTTGTTGTGATTTGGCGCTATATAAATAAAATTGATTGATTGATTGATTAGCATCAGATATAGATAGGGTGGGACGAATCTTCGCTATATTTCGCAGGTGGAAGAAAGCAGACCTTGTAATATCTCTAATGTGGAGGTCACAGGACAGTGTAGGCTCAAATATTACCCCAAGGTTCCTCATTTTGTCAGTGTGATGTATGACACATGAGCCTAGGCTAAGGTTTAGCTGGTCAAATTGATGCCGGTGTCTCACTGAACCAAGAACCATAATTTCAGTATTATTGAAGTTTAAAAGCAGGAAATTGCTAGACAATTGTCCGGCATCATTTCCGGATGCCCCCTGGATGCCTCACTGGAGAGGTGTTCCGGGCATGTCCCATCAGGAGGAGGCCCCGGGGAAGACCCAGGACACGCTGGAAGGACTACGTCTCTTGGCTCCCCGGAGTAGCTGGGGGAGGTGTATGTGTGGATTGGGAGGTCTGGGCAGCTTTGCTTGAGCTGCTGCCCCCCGCGACCCGACTCCAGATAAAGTGGAAGAAAATGGATGGATGGATGGATGGATGGATGGATGGATGGATGGATGGATGGATGAAATTGCTAGACATCCAGCTTTTCATTGATGCAAGGCAATCTTCTAAGGATTTTATGTGGATGACATTACCAGCAGTTATCGGCATGTATAACTTAGTATCATCAGCATAGGAATGAAAGGTAATCCCAAAACTCTGCAATATGTGCCCAATGGGTGCTATATAAATGGAGAAAAGCAGGGGGGCTAAGACAGACTCCTGTGGATTCCAAAATTTCATGTCACTAAGGTTAGAGGTAGTATTATTGTAAAAAGCACAGTGAGAACAACTGGTCAGGTAGGATGTCAACCATGCAAGGGCACTCCCAATAATCCCAAAATGATTCTCCAGCTTATTGAGTAGAATATGATGAGGCATGGTATCCATCACAGCACAAAGATCTAACAGCACCAGAACCATAGTGGTGTCCGAATCCATTGCAACCAGATCATTCACCACTTTAGTGAGAGCTGTCTCTGTGGAATGATATTTTCTAAAAGCAGACTGCAGTGGCTCAGAAAAATTATTCTCAGTAAGGTGGTCCACGAGCTGCCATGAAACCACCTTTTTCAGAATTTTAGAGCAAAATAATAGATTTGATATCGGCCTACAATTTTTCAGTACACTAGAGTAAAGATTAGATTTCTTAAGTAATGGTTTAATCACTGTAGATTTGAAACATTTAGGAACAGATCCAGAGGTTAAAGAGATTACTAATTTCCAGCACAGTCAGCCCAAGAGTGGGCCACAGATCCTTAAACAGTTTTGTTGGTATGGGATCAAATAAGCAGGTAGTGCTTGTAGAGGTTACGGGTTTCGTCAGCACGCCTAGTGACAGACTATCAAATTCTGTAAATCTAGGTAATACCGCAGTAATGGCACCCACCTCAATAGCAGGGTGTAGTGGGTGGGTTCAGGCATGCTGGGATATGTTTAACCTAATGTCATCTATTTTCTTCTCAAAGTAATCCAAGAATTCTTGTGCTGTAAAAGGAGAACAAGTCACAGGTGGTTGTCCATGAATAAGTGTTGCCACGGTGTTGAACAAGAACTTTGAGTTATGCTTGTTTTTGCTGATCAAATCAGAGTAATAGGCCTGCTTTGTAGCCAGTTGTGCATGCTTATCATCTAAGATAGCATCACGCTACGCAGGGTGGAATACTTCTAATTTTGAACTATGCCATTTCCGTTCTAGACCTCTAGCCTTATGCTTGATGGATGTGCTGTTGTCTCAGCCTTATGCTTGATGTCACGCAAGTAATCACTGAACCAATGTGACTGTGTTTTTTTTTTGGGGGGGGGGGTGTAGTTTTAATATAAGTGGTGTAATCATGTCAAGTGTAGTTTTGTGCGCTGGGTTTAAACTATTCACCAGTCTGTCTACTGATTGGTCATTTTCCAAATGTGAAGCTAAGATATCAGGCAGTCGAGCTTTGACTTCAGTCACAGTTGAGGAGTTGAAGCGTTGCTGCAGTGATAAATACGTAAGATTGTTGTTCCACTAAACACAGCAGCGAAACTATAAACCTAATAAGTGAGTGATCAGAAACTACAGATGCAAGAGGCATGATATCAATATTTGTGACAGCAATACCAGGATATTTCCACTAATGTGGAACAAATCCTGAATGCATTGCTGGAATCCTAATGCATCCACAATTTCCATAAATTATTTGCAGAGGGGATCTGAAGGCTTATTTATATGAATGTTGAAGTCACCAATAATCAGAATGTTATCTGCACTAGTCAACAAGTTAGAGATGAACCCACCAAATTCATCCATGAATTCAGAGTATGGGCCAGGGGGCCTATATACAGTGACAAAGTAATACGGCATATTTTTATTCTTCTGACCTTGGCAATACCTTTCAATAGCATTGTGGGCAGAGCGGAGAATCAGATGTTCAAACGAGTTATATTTGTGACCCCCAACAGCTAATAAACTAAACCTAGATTTAGAAATAAGAGCAATACCCCTTCCTTGCTTCGCATCACGACAAACGTGACTAATTGTGTACGCCAGTGGGCAGGCCTCATTTAAGGGGAGGACAGCTGTAGGGTTAAGCCAGGTTTCACATAACCAATTCTATCTAAGTGATCATCCATAATTAGATCATTAATCAGCAATGATTTTGAGGACAGTGATCTTATGTTAATGAGACCCAGACTAAGGAACTCAGTGGGGTTGACAGTTGGAATGTCTGGATTTAGGGATGGTTCCAGAGTAGCATATATAAGATGCCTGGAAGTAGGTTTACATTTGAGACATTCCACGCAGGTTGTAGGTAGCAGATACAAAATATTTCATATTGCTGCAACAGCCAACGGGTCATCCTCAGTTTCAACGTCATCCAATGTAATAATGGGTATTTAGTTTGCAAAGCATATCCCTCTATGATTTTTATGGACATGTCTGCGGAAACAGGCCACAGTCTCAACTTGATGAATTTCCCTCCCTGCCACATAAACTGCACTATCACCCATAGTGGATTTTCTGCACTAATTTTCCCGCTAAGCTAATAGATTCCACACCCACATTTGTCATCAGCCTTGCAGGGTCTCTAATCACCTGCTCCATGACCTGCTGTAAAGTCCTAATGTTACCCTCCCTGTAGAGCTCTATCTATGTTTGCAGATAAGATGGCGACGCCTTCCCCAGAAGGGTGAAGGCAGTCCGGCATCAGCAAGCCACAGCAGCCCCAGAACAAAGGCCAGTTATCAATAAAACTAAAGCATTGCTGTCTACAAAATTGTGCCAGCCAACTATTTAACAATATCGGCCTGTCACAGCACGGAGTTAATCCATATCTCTTGCTTGCCTCTACTGGTGGTTGGCTCTCACTGCGGTATTGTATCACTTCCTGTTCCGGAGCACAGCGGTGTTTTTCTGTATCTGTTAGCTGTTTAATCTGCGCAGTTAGATTGATCTAGTTATCTAGATTACGATTTGTTTCCCAGTGTAATCTTTACGTGCCTTAACTAAAGCACTCCTTCTGCTGAATCACCTCTAAATTATTTACACATTATTCACTTTGCGTGTTTTTAGGAATCCGCTAGCTTAGCGTAGCTACTAGCTCTTAGGCGGTTTAGCATGGCGGCTTCTCCTGTCTCTCCTGCACTTTTCTGCACTGGGTGTGAAATGTTTAGTTATTCCTCGGCCTCCTTTAGCAGTAACGGTACTTGTAATAAGTGTAGCTTATTCGTAGCTTTGGAGGCCAGGCTGGGTGAATTGGAGACTCGGCTCCGCACCGTGGAAAATTCTACAGCTAGCCAGGCCCTGTAGTCGGTGCGGACCAAGGTAGCTTAGCCGCCGTTAGTTACCCCCTGGCAGATCCCGAGCAGCCGGGAAAGCAGGCTGACTGGGTGACTGTGAGGAGGAAGCATAGCCCTAAACAGAAGCCCCGTGTACACCGCCAACCCGTTCACATCTCTAACCGTTTTTCCCCACTCGACGACACACCCGCCGAGGATCAAACTCTGGTTATTGGCGACTCTGTTTTGCGAAATGTGAAGTTAGCGACACCAGCAACCATAGTCAATTGTCTTCCGGGGGCCAGAGCAGGCGACATTGAAGGAAATTTGAAACTGCTGGCTAAGGCTAAGCGTAAATTTGGTAAGATTGTAATTCACGTCGGCAGTAATGACACCCGGTTACGCCAATCGGAGGTCACTAAAATTAACATTAAATCGGTGTGTAACTTTGCAAAAACAATGTCGGACTCTGTAGTTTTCTCTGGGCCCCTCCCCAATCAGACCGAGAGTGACATGTTTAGCCGCATGTTCTCCTTGAATTGCTGGCTGTCTGAGTGGTGTCCAAAAAATGAGGTGGGCTTCATAGATAATTGGCAAAGCTTCTGGGGAAAACCTGGTCTTGTTAGGAGAGACGGCATCCATCCCACTTTGGATGGAGCAGCTCTTATTTCTAGAAATCTGGCCAATTTTCTTAAATCCTCCAAACCGTGACTATCCAGGGTTGGGACCAGGAAGCAGAGTTGTAGTCTTACACAACTCTCTGCAGCTTCTCTCCCCCTGCCATCCCCTCATTACCCCATCCCCGTAGAGACGGTGCCTGCTCCCAGACTACCAATAACCAGCAAAAATCTATTTAAGCATAAAAATTCAAAAAGAAAAAATAATATAGCACCTTCAACTGCACCACAGACTAAAACAGTTAAATGTGGTCTATTAAACATTAGGTCTCTCTCTTCTAAGTCCCTGTTGGTAAATGATATAATAATTGATCAACATATTGATTTATTCTGCCTTACAGAAACCTGGTTACAGCAGGATGAATATGTTAGTTTAAATGAGTCAACACCCCCGAGTCACACTAACTGTCAGAATGCTCGTAGCACGGGTCGGGGCAGAGGATTAGCAGCAATCTTCCATTCCAGCTTATTAATTAATCAAAAACCCAGACAGAGCTTTAATTCATTTGAAAGCTTGACTCTTAGTCTTGTCCATCCAAATTGGAAGTCCCAAAAACCAGTTTTATTTGTTATTATCTATCGTCCACCTGGTCGTTACTGTGAGTTTCTCTGTGAATTTTCAGACCTTTGTCTGACTTGGTGCTTTAGCTCAGATAAGATAATTATAGTGGGCGATTTTAACATCCACACAGATGCTGAGAATGACAGCCTCAACACTGCATTTAATCTATTATTAGACTCTATTGGCTTTGCCTCAAAAAGTAAATGAGGTCCACCCACCACTTTAATCATATCTTAGATCTTGTTCTGACTTATGGTATGGAAATAGAAGACTTAACAGTATTCCCTGAAAACTCCCTTCTGTCTGATCATTTCTTAATAACATTTACATTTACTCTGATGGACTACCCAGCAGTGGGGAATAAGTTTCATTACACTAGAAGTCTTTCAGAAAGCGCTGTAACTAGGTTTAAGGATATGATTCCTTCTTTATGTTCTCTAATGCCATATACCAACACAGTGCAGAGTAGCTACCTAAACTCTGTAAGTGAGATAGAGTATCTCATCAATAGTTTTACATCCTCATTGAAGACAACTTTGGATGCTGTAGCTCCTCTAAAAAAGAGAGCTTTAAATCAGAAGTGCCTGACTCCGTGGTATAACTCACAAACTCGTAGCTTAAAGCAGATAATCCGTAAGTTGGAGAGGAAATGGCGTCTCACTAATTTAGAAGATCTTCACTTAGCCTGGAAAAAGAGTCTGTTGCTCTATAAAAAAGCCCTCCGTAAAGCTAGGACATCTTTCTACTCATCACTAATTGAAGAAAATAAGAACAACCCCAGGTTTCTTTCAGCACTGTAGCCAGGCTGACAAAGAGTCAGAGCTCTATTGAGCTGAGTATTCCATTAACTTTAACTAGTAATGACTTCATGACTTTCTTTGCTAACAAAATTTTAACTATTAGAGAAAAAATTACTCATAACCATCCCAAAGACGTATCGTTATCTTTGGCTGCTTTCAGTGATGCCGGTATTTGGTTAGACTCTTTCTCTCCGATTGTTCTGTCTGAGTTATTTTCATTAGTTACTTCATCCAAACCATCAACATGTTTATTAGACCTCATTCCTACCAGGCTGCTCAAGGAAGCCCTACCATTATTTAATGCTTCGATCTTAAATATGATCAATCTATCTTTGTTAGTTGGCTATGTACCACAGGCTTTTAAGGTGGCAGTAATTAAACCATTACTTAAAAGCCATCACTTGACCCAGCTATCTTAGCTAATTATAGGCCAATCTCCAACCTTCCTTTTCTCTCAAAATTCTTGAAAGGGTAGTTGTAAAACAGCTAACTGATCATCTGCAGAGGAATGGTCTATTTGAAGAGTTTCAGTCAGGTTTTAGAATTCATCATAGTACAGAAACAGCATTAGTGAAGGTTACAAATGATCTTCTTATGGCCTCGGACAGTGGACTCATCTCTGTGCTTGTTCTGTTAGACCTCAGTGCTGCTTTTTGATACTGTTGACCATAAAATTTTATTACAGAGATTAGAGCATGCCATAGGTACTAAAGGCACTGCGCTGCGGTGGTTTGAATCATATTTGTCTATTAGATTACAATTTGTTCATGTAAATGGGGAATCTTCTTCACAGACTAAAGTTAATTATGGAGTTCCACAAGGTTCTGTGCTAGGACCAATTTTATTCACTTTATACATGCTTCCCTTAGGCAGTATTATTAGATGGTATTGCTTAAATTTTCATTGTTACGCAGATGATACCCAGCTTTATCTATCCATGAAGCCAGAGGACACACACCAATTAGCTAAACTGCAGGATTGTCTTACAGACATAAAGACATGGATGACCTCTAATTTCCTGCTTTTTAAACTGAGATCAAACTGAAGTTATTGTACTTGGCCCCACAAATCTTAGAAACATGGTGTATAACCAGATCCTTACTCTGGATGGCATACCCTGACCTCTAGTAATACTGTGAGAAATCTTGGAGTCATTTTTGATCAGGATATGTCATTCAAGCGCATATTAAACAAATATGTAGGACTGCTTTTTTTGCATTTACGCAATATCTCTAAAATCAGAAAGGTCTTGTCTCAGAGTGATGCTGAAAAACTAATTCATGCAGTTATTTCCTCTAGGCTGGACTATTGTAATTCATTATTATCAGGTTGTCCTAAAAGTTCCCTGAAAGCCTTCAGTTAATTCAAAATGCTGCAGCTAGAGTACTGACGGGGACTAGAAGGAGAGAGCATATCTCACCCATATTGGCCTCTCTTCATGGCTTCTGTTAATTCTAGAATAGAATTTAAAAGTCTCTTCTTACTTATAAGGTTTTGAATAATCAGGTCCCATCTTATCTTAGGGACTTCGTAGTACCATATCACCCCAATAGAGCGCTTCGCTCTCAGATGCAGGCTTACTTGTAGTTCCTAGGGTTTGTAAGAGTAGAATGGGAGGCAGAGCCTTCAGCTTTCAGGCTCCTCTCCTGTGGAACCAGCTCCCAATTCAGATCAGGGAGACAGAACACCCTCTCTACTTTTAAGATTAGGCTTAAAACTTTCCTTTTTGCTAAAGCTTATAGTTAGGGCTGGATCAGGTGACCCTGAAACATCCCTTAGTTATGCTGCTATAGATGTAGACTGCCTGGGTTTCCCCTGATGCACTGTTTCTTTCTCTTTTTGCTCTGTATGCACCACTCTGCATTTAATCATTAGTGATCGATCTCTGCTCCCCTCCACAGCATGTCTTTTTCCTGGTTCTCTCCCTCAGCCCCAACCAGTCCCAAGCAGAAGACTGCCCCTCCCTGAGCCTGGTTCTGCTGGAGGTTTCTTCCTTTTAAAGGAGTTTTTCCTTCCCACTGCTTGCTCACAGGGGGTCGTTTTGACCGTTGGGGTTTACATAATTATTGTATGGCCTTGCCTTACAATATAAAGCGCCTTGGGGCAATTGTTTGTTGTGATTTGGCGCTATATAAAAATTGATTGATGATTGATTGATGATTGATTGATTGATTGATTGATTGATTGATTGATTGATTGATTGATTGATTGCTAAACACCTCATTATTACCCCAGGAAGGGAGGGGACCAGAGACTATTAATTGATGCTGACACATCTTTCTGGCAAGGTCACAAGTCCTCTTTATGTCCATTTTTGTGACCTCAGAGTGCTTCATTTTGACATCATTGGCACAGACGTGAATAACAATGTGACTGTATCTTGTCTCTGCAGTGTCAGCACCCTAATCAGCACCCTATATCCAAGGGAGAAAACTGATTCACATTTCACAGTGGCGAGTATGATCAGGGTACCGCAACCGGGCACCAAGCCCTACGTGACTTCCTCTGTCTAACCACAATGTGAAAGCCATCATCCACAGCCGGCATTTCTAGGCTGATGGTAATGGGCACACTTGCCAGCCAACACTAACCCTCGTCTGGACTGCCCGTAAATCTAACTCCCCTGAGCTAAGAAGCTGTTCTAACTTATGGACATGGCTCTCTCAGAGAGCCACCCTTCTTCTTGCCAGCATCATGTAGGATTAATGTAAAGTTTAAAGCAGTGTATTTGTGCACCAGACAATTCACAGCATGCAGCCAAGCTAGCACGCGCTAATGAAAATGCTAATTAACCACTCTTAAGATTCACACAAGAATAGAATAATGAGCTACAATTCACAGTAGTTACACTGAAAAACGAACAGATGTTTTAGACTGGTAGTAACAGTAAGTAAGAAACAATAAAAAAGGTGACCTAGCTAATGCATGCTAACTGCTAGCAAAATGCTACCACTCCTAAAATTCACAAGAGGAGAAATTTAGTTAAATAAGATTCACAATAGGTACACTTAAAAACTAAAGAAATGTCAAACAGAAATAAAAGAAACAAATACAACCTTGTAGCGATTAGAAAGGTGTCACAGCATCGCAACAGTACACAGTTCGTCAGGAGCAAGTTGCCAGATCTATTAATATGTTTAAATTTGATGTATAAGACAACCCCTGCAACCTGATCCTGGATAAGAGGTTGAAGATGAGTGAATGAGTGAGTGAGTATAAGAAGACAAAATGAACTTATATTAGGACAAATATGTAAAATTTTCTCTGGGATGCTGCATGTTGGCAGTGTAAGATCCCAATGTGTTTTAAGACACCCCAATTGTAGTGAGCTACAATTGGGGCTATATCCCAAACCTTCTATAGTGTAATATCCAAGTGGCCTCTGTGTGCGTGTGTATGGCTTTGATCATGCAAAAACAGGGACAGCGGATATTTGCTGTTTGGCATGCTATGTATTTTGGGTCAACGATGAATGCTGTGAAAACAAAAAGATGACAGGACAATTATTTTTGGAGAAATTATCAATTTTATCTAACTGATAAACAATGGATGCTGTGCTGCAATGCACCATGAAAATCTGGGGTTTTGAGGATTTAAATGTTGTTATTGTGGTTTATGTTAGTTTAACAGTGTTGTTAATGTTATTGATTCATTGTGTTTTATAGCTCAATTGGTTTTGTCAGTTTAGATAAGTCTCATGCTGCTATCACCATGAGTGACTTAAGTGTCATGTTGGTACCAAGAGTGAACTGTTTAGTGGTTTTAATGTCTTCAGCCACTGTGTTTGTTTGTCAAATTAAAACTACCTTACAGCAGCTGTGCGTGTGTGTTGCTAACAACCTTCTGGACTCACACCATTCCAGCAGGGGGCAATAAGTCATCTTTTTGTTAAAAACACGAGTGTGGTGAGTAAATATGATAAAAATACATGGATAATACAGGAAAATGACAAATAGAAGTAGAAATAAAATAATAGTGTATATGATAACAAGAACCTAAACAACTTATAAATACATTAAGACATTAAGTACAGTAGTGTTCAGAATAATAGTAGTGCTATGTGACTAAAAAGATTAATCCGGGTTTTGAGTATATTTCTTATTGTTACATGGGAAACAAGGTACCAGTATATTCAGTAGATTCTCACAAATCCAACAAGACCAAGCATTCATGATATGCACACTCTTGAGGCTATGAAATTGGGCTATTAGTAAAAGTAGTAGCATCTGCTGTTGATGCTACAAACTCAAAACTGTTATGTTTAAACTGCCTTTTTAGCAATCCTGTGAATCAATAAACTAGTATTTAGTTGTATAACCACAGTTTTTCATGATTTCTTCACTTCGGCGAGGCATTAATTTTGGTGGTTTGGAACCAAAATTTTGCTCGTTTACTAGTGTGCTTGGGGTCATTGTCTTGTTGAAACACCCATTTCAAGGGCATGTCCTCTTCAGCATAAGGCAACATGACCTCTTCAAGAAACATGCCCATATCATGATGCTTGCACCATCATGCTTCACTGTCTTCACTGTGAACTGTGGATTGAATTTAGAGTTTGGGGGTCATCTCACAAACTGTCTGCGGCCCTTGGACCCAAAAAGAACAATTTTACTCTCATCAGTCCACAAAATATTCCTCCATTTCTCTTTAGGCCAGTTGATGTATTCTTTGGCAAATTGTAACCTCTTCTGCACATGTCTTTTATTTAACAGAGGGACTTTGTGGGGGATTCTTGCAAATAAATTAGCTTCACACAGGCGTCACAGCACTTACAGGTAACTCCAGACTGTCTGATCATCCTGGAGCTGATCAATGGGTGAGCCTTTGCCATTCTGGTTATTCTTCTATCCATTTTGATGGTTGTTTCCCATTTTCTTCCATGCGTCTCTGGTTTTTTTGTCCATTTTAAAGCATTGGAGATCATTGTAGATGAACAGCATATAATTTTTTGCACCTGCGTATAAATTTTCCCCTCTCCAGTCAACTTTTTAATCAAACTACGCTGTTCTTCTGAACAATGTCTTGAACGTCCCATTTTCCTCAGGCTTTCAAAGAGAAAAGCATGTTCAACAGGTGCTGGCTTCATCCTTAAATAGGGTACACCTGATTCACACCTGTTTGTTCCACAAAACTGACAAACTCACTGACTGAATGCCACACTACTATTATTGTGAACACCCCCTTTTCCACTTTTTTTTTTTACTAATAGCCCAATTTCATAGCCTTAAGAGTGTGCATATCATGAATGCTTGGTCTTGTTGGATTTGTGAGAATCTACTAAATGTACTGGTACCTTGTTTCCCATGTAACAATAAGAAATATACTCAAAACCTGGATTAATCTTTTTAGTCACATAGCACTACTATTATTCTGAACACTACTGTAAATTAACATTAAAAATTACATAATTAACAGGAAATAAAAGGGTTGATTTCTTCTAAAAATTGTTGAGGTCTAAGGTTCTAAAAAACATTCTGGACTCACACACCATTCCAAGTCATTATACAAGCTTTGCTTAATTTATTACCACCCTTACCACAAAAATGTCAGCTCCCTATTTTATAAACACTACCCAATCTTGAGCCCATGGGTCCCCACGGTTAACACATTAGTTTCTTTATAACATTAGAAATTGTGTTCAGTAGGGTCAAGGACAAATAAAATAATTGGTCTTTTGGGGTGGGGGTGATCATGGACCATGTCTGGCCCATGGACTACATTCACATTTATGAACAGTCACATTTACCTGTAATATACCATGAGTTCATCCCACTTCTATTCACATTTCCCAGTTCTTTCAGTGCTGTTGTCTATCCACATGACCTGCTGATCCTCCTTAATATGGCAACATGTCCTTGGCCCAGTACTGGCATAATCCTTCATCGCAGCAATACTCCCCAGTCATCACCTTGAAACTTCCTTCTCTGCTGAACCACTGGATAACATGTAGCTAGTTCAGGGTTAAAGTTTCTTTTAAAAAACACTTTATTAAAATAATTACACTTGTGGGCTGTAAAAATCATCATGTGAAAAAGAATGCATGTTTGAAATCAAAAAGTTACAAAATGAAGAGGTAGCAGAGTAGAGTCATCAAGTGAAATGTGGTTGAAAGCTCACTTTTTCACTTATCTATGCATTTTCTGCTTAAAAAAATATTTTTTTGCATTATCATTAACAATAGCTCATAAATATGCATTAATAGGGGTGGGTGAAAGTTGCTCTACTGCAAGTTGCACCAATGTCTGTTGGGCTCCCCACAGCAATCATTCTGGATGTGGCATTGCACCGTCAGGAGGCTCTGCTAATTAATCACTTGCTTGGTAACATCTGGCAGGCACATGATTTAACAGTTTAAACACCTATTCTGCTGAGGCAGAAAGTGTGGATTTTGAGTCACACTCGAAATGTGTTTGACTGGAACATCTGCATACTGAGGCCTCCAAGCTCCAGATTTTAACCTTTGGTTGGTTTTCGGTCTTGTGTGAAACAACACGGTACATTTTTCAGAGTAAAATCTACTCTGCCAGGATAACATTTGGCCCTAGTCCAAATAGAGTTAAATACACTCTATTATAGAAAGAAATCAGCTCTACCGTCTTGTCAAATCACATTTTTCAACTCCAATAACAGTCATTTACAGCATAATAGAGTTGATTTTACACCGTGACAGCACTGTGATGGAGTATATTTAACTCTGTTTGGACTGGGACCAAATGTTATCCTGAGTATATTTTACTCTGCAAAATTTACTGTGAACCAGCATGTTCTGTTTTTCATCATATTATCCAACTCATGCCTACAGATGCACCGAAGTGCAGACAGAATGCAAACTTAGTGTATGGAAATCTGGCCTAACACGTGTGTTTTACAAACACTTTCCTTTCAAACTCATCAACTTAGACCAACTTTACCAACTGAACACAAAAGACCAGGGTTACCTGACTTCCAAATTTAACAGCTGGGTCACTAACTTGCTTGAACTTGCAGGTACGTGGCAGTTATCTAGGGAATGACGCCGTCTGGGATTTTTCACTGTTCTTTTTGGCATATGTCTGTTTACAGTAAGACAGATACCCATGGCCTCTGTGTGACACTGTATCAGACTTGCTGCAAACAATAGGCCCTTCAGACGATGTTTTGGCATCCGTGTCACCTCACAGATTCCTCAGAGTGACATGATGCCGAACCTGTCAAGTTTGTTCTTGCTTTATTTATTATGGTCACACCTTGGAGTGAGGTGTCCCCATTTCTTGCAATAAAATTTTTGTTCCTTTCTTTTTCTGGATATAAATTTGTATTCCATTCTATTTGCACAGTCCAAAATCACAATGTCTGCAATGGGAATGTAGAGATATAGAGATATACAACTGTCAGGAGTTGGTGGAACATCTGAGAGATATATGCATATCCGGGGGGGCATGGATGTGTGAATGAGTCAAGCATGACCAAGAGATCTTGTTTCTGTAGAGTGTGTGTGTGTGTGTGTGTGTGTGTGTGTGTGTGTGTGTGTGTGTGTGTGTGTGGTGGTGGTGGTGGTGGGGGGGGGGGGGGGGGGGGGTGATGCCCTCTAGAGTATTTTGAATTTTTAGGTGGCTTTTCCTGTATTTTGGTGCATATTTCACCACAAAATACATCACAGAGAAAAGATACTTTAAAACCTGTTTTTTATTCATTTGAACTTACATTGTACGATCTTAAAGATACTTTAAAACCTGTTTTTTTATTCATTTGAACTTACATTGTACGATCTTAAAGATACTTTAAAACCTGTTTTTTATTCATTTGAACTTGCATTGTACAATCTTGAATGTGATGCTATGAATAAAGGTCTGTAGCTAAAAAAAAAAAGTGAACACCCTTACTAGACCTTGCTGAATCATGGTCTTGTACAAATGTATCTAGCTGAGTCACTTGATGCTGAATAGACGGTTCAGAAACAGCATTTGGTGGGTGTTTTTTTTTTTTAATTGGTTCATGAAAAGGGGGAGGAGCATGGCAGAGAAAGAGGGCACAGCTGTTAAATTTGGAAGTCAAACTAGTTTTCAAAGTGTGACATCACATATCCACAACAATGGCTCTTTTTTTCCAAATGGGCAATTTCCAATCATCCATCCATTTTCTTCCGCTTATCCTAGGTCGAGTCGGGGCAGCAGCTCAAGCAAAGCCACCCAGACCTCCCGATCCACACACACCTCCCCAAGCTCCTCCGGGGGAACCCCAAGGCGTTCCCAAGCCAGCTGAGAGACGTAGTCCCTCCAGCATGTCCTGGGTCTTCCCCGGGGCCTCCTCCCGATGGGACGTGCCCAGAACACCTCTCCAGAAAGGCGTCCAGGGGGCATCCAGAAAAGATGCCCGAGCCACCTCAGCCGGCTCCTTTCAACGTGGAGGAGCAGCAGCTCGACTCTGAGCTCCTCCCGAGTGACAGAGCTCCTCAGCCAATCTCTAAGGGAGTGCCCATCCCGGGCCGCTTGTACTCGCGATCTTGTTCTTTCGGTCATGAGCCAAATCTCATGACCATAGGTGAGGGTCGGAACGTAGATCGATCGGTAAATCGAGAGCTTTGCAATGAGCAATTTGTGCTTTACAAACCAATCTGAGTACAATGTGGAGATGTGTTCCATCCTTGTGGGCATTGGTAATAGAATAAACAAATAAGGTAAGTTTTACATAAGTAAGGTAAGGTAACTTATACATATTATTAAATTGATCATCTCATTGGCAGCAGAATATCAGCTTAATTCACGGGAGAAGTGCTTGCAGATGGTGCTGGTATTCATAAAGCTTCCTATACTGACGTTACACACTGAGAGGATTATTTACTTGCTTGTTAGAGACCATAAATATAGAACTACCCTACCAGTCAAAAATTTGGACACACTTTCTCATTCAATTCAGTGGAAATACAGGCTGTTTCAACAGTAATCCACCATGTTGATTTATTTTAGGGGAGGTGATGGTCTAGTGGTTAAGGTGTTGGGCTTGAGTCCAGAAGATCATGGGTTCAAATCCCTACCTGATTGGAAAATCACTAAGGGCCCTTGAGCAAGGCCTTAATTCCATATTGCTCCCGGTGTGTAGTGAGCGTCTTATATGGCATAACCCTTCCATCGGGGTGAATGTGAAGGCATAATTGTAAAGCGCTTTGAGCGTCTGATGCAGATGGAAAAGCGCGATATAAATGCAGTCCATTTACTATTTTTACAATTTTGTTCACGCGAGCAGCCAGCTGACCCTGCCTTTACTCGGATTGGCAGTAGCTGTGTCATGTCACTCAGCATAAGCATGAAATAAACTCTATGTTAGCTCCACCTAGGTGGCGCCATAGGGGCCATTGTCTTTTGTCCTTGCAAAACGCCCAATACGTGTAGAACCTACAGTATTTTTGTGTTTTAGTTAAATTCACTAATTTCAGTCTCGTCTCCTAGATTTTGCATCAACTCTGAAGAGTCTCCTTGGAAATCATATTTTCATGATCTACTTATATGTGACCATCATTCACTTGAACTCTGTCATTGGTTTGGACACCTACAGACCCAAATACTTCCAGCAACTCTATGGACAGTCAGCCTCAAAGGCCAGTTTCCTTATGGGTAAGCAGAAAGAACTGATTCATAATCTTTTTATTCTTTGTCCAAGAGTCAAATGGTTATTGAAAACCTGTGACATTTCACTGGATGGAATCATTTTATTGCTGTGCAGTGAGCTTCACGTTAACCATAAGGCCAGTCATCCACATACTATGTTGGCATTATCTGTTATACGTGTACAGAGCTAACAGACTGCACTCAGTGCTTTATTTTCCGCTACCTCCGCAGCGGTATGTTTCAGTTGCAGTAGAATGTACGTAGTAAATAGGAAGTGGGTCTGTTTTGGATGTCAGAGCTGAAATGCAACTGAATTTCCAATCAGATCATCAGTCATCACATTGTCATGCCCTGTCGTCATCAATATTAACAGCACAGTGCTCTTACTCATTGCAGATGTTTAAAGAAAATACAGGAAAAATAGCCTGGCACACCACAACGCAGGCTGAACAAATCATTGCTTTCTCGATTTGGCTGATAGCTGTACATATACAGCAATTTTTCTACTTGTAATCCAGCTGTACTCTTCTTGTACCCCAAAAATCAGCATGTCCCGTGTTTTTTTTTATTTAGTTTTGTAAACTATGCACACGCACAGTGCCTGATGGATTCACTGTGACTCATACATCTATCCTCACTCTCTCTCTTGTACATCAATTCCCTGCAATTGGGCAATGCAGTCTCGTTTGGGGGCGGGCACTAAAGGTAAATATGACATAATTTCTCTACTTCCTGCGGACAGAACATGGGGCAAATTTTTGGGCAAATTACACACGACACAAAGTGAAAACTGCAAAGAAAAAGTGATGATGCGGTGGGAAAGTGGACATGTGTTGTGATTTGTTTATGACCTGGAGCTCAAACTTGTCAAGGTGGTTGTGCATGGAAAGAATGCAGCTACTATGGTTAGCTGTGTAGGCTAACACTTACCGACATGACCTCTCACATTTGCCTCGTCTTCCCTTCTCCACTGGGAACCGAAAATGACTGCTGCAGCTGAAAACAAAACAGTACACTAGGCATGTGGAGATTAATTGATACGAATCGTATCTAGATATAAACGTGCACAAGCGAGTGCATCGATTCATTCAGTGTGCATTGATTCAATTCAGTTGAATCGTGTTGCTTCGCTCCCTGCCTGCTTGCATTGATTTTTTTTCCAAAGCACACTGAATGCGAAAAGTTCGGGACACTGGAGCAGCCACTGTTTTTGAGAGTGTTTATCGAGAAAATTATTTCTCTACATTGATTGTGGACTGCAGTGGGTCTGCTTGAAGCTTGAAGCAAAGAAGTAGTGCTTCAACCCGCTGTTCGCTGGTTCTCTGCTTTGCTGGTTTTCAGAAGTGGCAAATCCACTAGCATGAGTACCAGCTGAAGTTTTCCATCAGGTAAAGGAACTACTACTACTACTACTACTACTGCTAATAATAATAATAATAATAATAATATCTCTGTTTGTGGGACTAAGTGTGCAGCACCAAAGAGCCGTGCAGATTTCGGTCTGAATTAATAACTTCAGAGTGAATCACCATTTTAAATCAAATGACACCTCTTTCCAAACATTATAATACAAACAATAAAACTACAACTGACCAAAATGTTTTTTCCACAAAATGAGACATCCTGCATTTTTTATGAATTACATCCTGCCGTTGTAGCAGCCAGCTGAAGAGCTCAGCTCAGTCTATGGAGTTTACATTTGTGCCATTAATATCTGAAGGAAATGCTTTTGACAAAACTACAGATTTTGTTTATTTCTATTTATGTCCACAGAGCAAGGATCCAGTGACCAATTTCATATTTCTTTACTTTAAGACTCAGTGTTGACATAGTAAACCTATAAAGCCTACTTTTAGTACACATAAAATTCACAAAAGGTATTGATAAGGGAATCGATAAAGAATCGGATCAATAAGCAGAATCGATAATGGCATTGATATCGATAAAATGTTATCAATACTCATCCCTAATCGTCGCACCAAATTGCATCATATCGCATTGTGAGGAATTGAATTGCCATCAAATACATATCAAATCGCATCGAATCGGGAACAGAGGTGAATCGTATCGCACTGTATCTTCAGTATTGTCATGTAGCGCTGTATGTACGAGGTCTGTTAGAAAAGTATCGGACCTTTTTATTTTTTGCAAAAACTATATGGATTTGAATCGTGCGCTTGCATCAGCCAAGCTTGAACCTCCGTGCGCATGCGTGAGTTTTTTCACGCCTGTCGGTTGCACCATTCGCCTGTGGGCAGGCTTTGAGTGAGCACTGGTCTACCCCTCTCATCGGATTTTCATTGTCAGGAAAATGTCTGAATGGCTGGAGCAGCGCTGCATCAAATTTTTCAAGAAACTGTGTGAGACAGCCAGGTGGAAACCATTCGGAAATTCAGATGGCTTTCGGTGAAAGTCCTATGGGCATCACACAGATTAAGTAGCATTACAACCGGATTAAAGACGGCCCACAGCGTCTGAGGGCGCGCCGCGCTTCGAGCGGCCATCGACAGGCTGAAAAGACCAGATCATTTCCAAAGTGAAGGCTGTGTTGATCTGGGACATCGTGTGACTACCAGAGAAATTGCAGAAAAGGTGGACATCAGCCATTTTTCGTCACATTCCACTGTTACAGGAGATTTTGTAATGAAAGACGTGTGGAGGCATTCGCGCGTCAGGACGAAGCTGCAATGGCGGAGAACAAAAGCAAGTCCGTGTTGGAAGTCTCACGGGACATGTTGTGACATGCCCAGCTCGCCACAATTTCTCAGATACTCACTCGATTAAAAAGCCACCGAAAGCCGTCTGAATCTTCTGAATGGTGGAAGACCTAACACCGTTGCGGCTTCATCCCGACGCGCGAATGCCTCCGCACGTCTTTCATTACAACATCTCCTGTAACAGTGGAATCTGATGAAAAATGGCTGATGTCCACCTTTTCTGCCATTTCTCTGGTAGTCACACGACGTCCCAGATCAACACAGCTTTCCCTTTGGAAATGATCTGGTCATTTCAGCCTGTCGATGGCCGCTCGAAGCACGGTGCGCCCTCAGCCACTGTGGGCCGTCTTTAATCTGGTTATAATGCTCCTTAATCTGTGTGATGCCCATAGGACTTTCACCGAAAGCCATCTGAATTTTCCGAATGGTTTCCACCTGGCTGTCTCACACACTTTCTTGAAAACTTTGATGCAGCGCTGCTCCAGCCATTCAGACATTTTCCTGACAATGAAAATCCGACGAGAGGGGTGGACCAGTGCTCACTTAAAGCCTGCCCACAGGCGAATGACGCAACCGACAGGCAGGAAAAACTCATGCATGCACACGAAGGTTCAAGTTTGACTGATGCCAGCGCACATGATTCAAATCCATATAGTTTTTGCAAAAATAAAAGGTCGATACTTTTCTAACAGACCTCGTATTGTATCGCTGGTAGTGTATCGAGGTGCGTATCGAATCGTTGTCAGTGATGAGATTCACATGGCTACAGTACACCATTTTCCCTTTAGTATTGACACTATTTGTGGGAAGAGAGTAATACCTGGGCAGAGTGTGGGAGTGTCAGCACAAACATCTGGAGGTTGGGGTTTTACTGGAACCATTTTAACCCTCTGGGGTCTGAGGGCATTTTTTGGACAGTTCACGTCGCCTGGCATAAATGTCTTATTATTGCTGTTAACAGCTCTCCCTGCATCCCACAATCAAGTTTTATGTCTCTTTTTTTTCAGGACAACCTGTGCTTTCAGAATATATATGTTTTATTGTGTTTTCTAAGTGTAATAAAGGTTTACAATCAAAAATAGGCAAGGAAAAAATAAAGCGAAAAATAATTTTCCACACATTTATTCAAAACACACAGCAAACTATAATAAACAACTGTTTTGACACTTTATAAAGGTAATTTGAGGTCTTGTGTGAAACACTGTGCAACAAAAAGGTTCAAACAATAAACACAAATGCACATTTTAAACAATATATACAATGTTACTTGGATATGATAAACAGTGCTTTCGCAAAGAAAACAACAGAGTTATCCGGTAACATTCACATACAAACTAGTGGAGCAATCCTGATAGTTACACACTCTTTGTTTGAGCAAGTGAGATTGTCATCAGAGGCTCTCAGTCTGCTCCTGCTGTCACTTTCGCTGTGTGTAATGGCGCAGGGCGCACGAGTATGTACTATAGTATGTACTCATTGGAGCACCCAGGGGCTATTCAAACTGGCCAACTAGTAACATATCACTCCTGAAAATGATCTTTGGCTTTTCACGTGAGGCAAATCTGCCCTACGATTGGATTTTGGAAAACCATGTGACGGTGAACCAATTCCGATTGGACACTCACATTGCGCACGTCATCACACAGCTTCTATGAGGAGTACAAAGATGGCCGATGGCTGACTGGAAAGTCCGCGGAGTTAACTTTTCAGCAAAAAAAAGTAAGTTTCTATCTCGTATCATTAAAAAGTTATTTATAATTTAGTAAAGCTTGGTCTTAGCTGTCGTATACGACGGCGTCGGCCCCAGAGGGTTAAACCAGCACGTCTTAAACTGGTAGGTTGGCTAGGTGACAGCGCGTATGCTTTTAAGTTTACCGAGCCTGGCTGAATGGTTTGTGCTGAAACTCCCACACTCCACCTGGGAATTCTCTGCCGTGTTCGTGCCGGCTGTCCCCAGATGTGGCCAAATCCCACGATATTACATAGAGGTTCAAACGAGACTGTGCTGCCCTATTCCCCACAACAAACACGTGTAGGACGGATCTAAAAATGTGACAATGATGCAATGCAAATGTAACGCAACACACACATGGTATGTGTAAAACTGGCCTCAGTGCTTCATGAGCTGTGTTGTGGTTAATTATTTTACATTGTCGCTTCTACATCCCTCTTATGCAATCGCTGAAGCTCACCAATATGAAAGGACCACTTTTTCAACAAAGTAGAATTTGACAGCTTTAACAGAATAAGTGCATGTGTTTTTGGGTGATGAGAAATGCTTTCAATTTCTTTTCAGTCATGTCATTTTCATCTTTCCCAACATGACTTCAGTTTGCATGAAATATGAATGAAAGTAATTTAAAATGTATAAATAAGCATTCCGACGTTGGCCCTGCTTGAGAAGGATGAATTTGCTGACTGAAGTTGACTGTTTTACGCATAACGTCATCCACTATCCATTAAAGAAGTTGTATTTTTGTGTTTGAAAGGCATGACCAACGTCCTGGCTGTGTCTCTTGGGATGTTGAGTGGAGGGTTCATCATGAAGAAATACAAGCTGGGTGTTATGGGAGCAGCTAAATTTGCCTTCACATCATCTCTGCTGGGGTATTTCTTATCATTCTTTTTCTTAGCCATGGGGTGTGAGGGCCCCAGAGTGGCAAGTGTCACAGTTTCGTACACCGGGTATGTGACATCAACCATAATGTCCTTATGCTGTAGTGTTATAGATCATTTTCACACCAATGAGCTTCATGCACACGAATGCCATCGTTTGTTAAGTTGGTCAATTTTTCACATGAATCATCAATAATACATGAATGTTCTTTTTGTCGTCACATGCAGAGTGGAGAACCCACCTGGCTGCCAAGAGTCTGTCCTCTCTGATTGTAATTCTGGTTGCTCGTGCTCCCAGAAGGAATGGCATCCTGTGTGCGGAGAGAACAGGATCACCTACATTTCACCATGTTTGGCCGGATGCACCTCATCTGCAGGTTTTGGCAAAAATATGGTTAGAAACACAACACTGACTGATCAGTAACACAATCTGAATACAGTGATGGTCCCATTTCATGACAAAAATGATCAAATTTACCAGACGATAAATCACGATTTTTTTTTTTTTTTTTTACTTTTTTGGCTGGTCCTGTGACAAACTTCAATGCAACTTCTATATATGCAGTTGTCCTCAAAGGTTTACATACCCTGACAGAATTTTAGGTTTTTGTTTGTTTGTTTGTTTTTGGCCATTTTTCAAAGAATATGAATGATAACGCAAAAACTTTTTCGCACTCATGGTTCGTGGTTGGGTGAAGCCATTTATTGTCAAACAACTGTGTTTACTCTTTTTAAATCAAAATGACAGGAGAACTATCCACATGACCCTGATCAAAAGTTTACATACCCCTATTCTTAATACTGTGTATTGCCCCCTTTAAAGTCAATGACAGCTTGGAGTCTTTTGTGGTTGTTGTGGACGAGGCTGTCTGATGGTAAAGCTGCCACTGAATATGTTTCGGAGTTTATTTTTATCAATTACAAAGAAATACAAACAGTATGGCACTCCATGGTAAATCTGCATGGAGTAGACAGTTCTCAAAAACTGAGTGACTGTGCAAGAAGGAGAAGAGTGAGGAAAGCCACCAAGACACCCAGACAACCCAGGAGAAGTTATAGGCTTCTCTGACTGTGATTGGAGAAATTGTGCACAGTGTAAACTTTGCATTTTGTATCCCCAGTTATACAGCTTCATGAAGTGGTATAGAGGAGGATTTTTTAAAAAAAGAAGACCTGAAAGTTTTGACACAAATTTCCAGAAGGTACACTACATCTGACATGCAAGCCTAGATTTGATCTGTTCTGGTGAAAGAATATCCTTCTCTGCTCTCCTCCATCTGCACGTTACTATGCACTCAAATTATGTGCTGTGAAAATAGCAAAGTGGTGTTGGACAAGCGCTAAATAGATTTGCTTGTACATTTTTGACAGTGCCCCACAGAGCGTGGGGTCAAAGGGGAAACATTCCCAGGTTCGATCTCTTTTTTTTGGTGGGGGGCAGGGGGGTCATTGTCTTGCTTAAGGAGATGTCAACACACTGCAGCAGCTAGAACACAACAGAACCTCTGCTTATTGATCAGCCTCCTCTACTGGTGATGCTGTGCATCAGACGATCAGTGAGATGTCCACAATAAGTTCATACAGTCAGCGATGAGAAACATTTGTGAGCTTGCAATCATCATATTGTGTCTGCAGCTGCCAGGCTGGTGGAAAACAAACATGTTTTACAAGTGGGGAACCCATGTTGAGGGAGCTATTTTAAGTCACTACCATAAACAAGTTAGCAGCCAAGTTAGCATAATTCCCGAAAGAAACAAGCAAGCTTTGCATTTTGCATCACTACTTTTAGCTTCATAGTGGAGTCGAGCAGAGAAGGATTTTCTTTCACCAAAACAGATCAAATCCAGGCTTGCATCTCAGATGTACCTTCTGGCATTTTGTAGCTAAATTTTCAGGTCTTCTTTTTAAGAAAATCCTCCTCTATACCAATTCATCATGAAGATGGATAACTGGTGATACAAAATGCAAAGCTTGCACTGTGCATAATTTCTCCAATCACAGCCACGTAAGCCCATAACTTCTCCTGGGTTGTCTGGGTGTCTTGGTGGCTTTCCTCACTCTTCTCTTTCTTGCACAGTTACTCAGTTTTTGAGAACTGTCTACTCCATGCAGATTTACCATAAAGTGCCATATTGTTTGCATTTCTTTGTAATTAATGTAAATAAAGTCCAAGACGTATTCAGTGACAGTTTCACCATCAGAGAGCCTCGTCCAAAACTACCACAAAAGACTCCAAGCTGTCATTGATGTTAAAGGGGCAATAACAGTATTAAAAACAGGGGTATGTAAACTTTGGATCAGGGTCATTTGCGTAGTTCTCTTGTCGTTTTGATTTAAAAATAGTAAACACAGTTGTTTGACAATAAATGGCTTCACCCAACCACTAACCATGAGTGAGAAAAAAGTTTTTGTGTTGTTATTCATATTCTCTGAAAAATGGCTAAAAAAGCAAAAATTCTGCCAGGGTATGTAAGCGTTTGAGCACAACTGTATGTTATAAACATAATTAAAAAGTAATATAATAATAATAGCGATTAATTCATTAATTTTCTATATCAGCTTACTCCATCAAAGGTCAAGAGGGCACTACCCCATGAGGCAGGGTACACCCTGGACAGGATGCCAGTCTATTGCAGCATTAATATGCAATTCAATTACTCAACATATTAATAAATTCAATATTGTTGTACTTTTTCATATATTCATCCACTCATTCCACATTTATTACATTTATTCATGAATTACATGCATTTATTCTTTTGTTTTGTCCTTTGGTGGAAGAGCAGAGGAATCTGTGATGTGATGGGAGTGCACAAGTCATTGAAGGATTATTTTGTAAAAATGTCCTGATGGAGACTGTGAGGCTGAAGGTCTGAAGAACTGTGGCTCTGACCTGGATATATCTGTCCATAAATGGTCTTCAGGATATTTAGAATGATTCTTCTGCTCTTAATCCAATAGATTGAATCAAACAAATAAATGTAATGCAATGCAATTAAATGAATAATGTGAATAAATGTAATAAATGTGGACTGAATGGATGAAGAAAAGAATATAACACTACGAGTATATCACCAGTTTATTATACCTCCTGCAAACAAAAAGTTAAGCACATGATATGTCTGTCCGTCAGTTGTCTTTCGTCTAATTGTGAGTCTTGTAAGTGCTACTCCTCCTAAACTGAATGATGCATTTCAGTAAAACCTCACACAATAGAAGTTGTAGTAAGGACACTATTTGTAGTATGGACACACTTTCCCATTCATTTGAATGTAAATTGCCCATAAAGGCAAGGGACACAACTGTAGGTTAATTTTTGGCTGTTAGCCCATCTTATTTTCAAAATTAAAGGACATGTCGCACGAAATCATAACAGCTTAGATTTAAGGTGATAGTGACCCTCCGATGATATACCGGATTACTTTGTGCACTTCTCTGACTGGTCTCAAAGTATACAGCATTCACAAGAAATAGTTACAGAGTACTCATGATTACTCAGTTTTCTGAGTGTTTCCGACAGCGGTGGCGTACCTTTGATGCATGCTCTGTAGAAGAATGAAGACAAACCTCTGCTAAAGTAAGCAAGAAAACTATAACAGTTATTTTTCGTAGATATTCTACACGGTCAAGATGACACGAAGATGTGTCGTAGGAGGCTGTGACACCCGTTACAGTGATTCTGTGTTGCCAAAAAGGAGTGAAAGTGGATTAGTTTGCATAATTGGACAAAAGATGACCCCGAATGGATGGCCAAGTGGGCAGAGTTTGCGAAATCAAGTCACAAGTTCCGGAAGGGTTCTACCGCTACATCAACAATATGCGAGGAGCAGTTTGTGGTACCTGATGATTGTGGTTGGCTATGGAGTGTGGCTACGTGGCATCGTGTTGTTCGGACTTTCAGCCACACATCAACCAGACCATAGCTCACTCGCGTCAAGCTTTATGTGCAGTCTGCGGAGCAAGACGCTAAAGTCTGCGGATGTGATCCTGGTCCACCAAAGGAGTAAGTTTATTCTGCTTTTAATATTCTAAATCCAGCCATAGTTCTAAATATCTATAAGAATAAACTGTCTCATCCATTATATTTACTTATTTAGGGGGTGCTTTTCTCTGCCCCTGACCAAGGCAGCATCTCTACATCTGGATTTGGTCCCCATGTGCTGGACTGTGGCTCCCCACTGCTCCTAGTGGTTGGATTGTGTGTAACTCTAATTAGGATGGTTTAAATGCAGAGGACAAGTTTTGTCGTATGTATGTACGTACTCTATGTATATATGTGCAATGACAATAAATTTTCTATTCTATTCTATACTTAGTATAATAAATCAACATAAGCAATCAGTGAATGGATTTAGCTTCCAGTTATATGACAATATTTGAAACAAATACGATTTTGGCTGTTAGAGGCCATCAGATGACATACCTGTATTTGTGCACTTCTGGAAACAATCAGACGCAGAAGCCAGACATAACAAACAGAAAGACAGAAAAAACAAAGTACTCTTTGATTCCAGCTATATGTTCTATGTATGAAAGAGGTAGTTTACCTGCATGTTCAGCGCACCTGTCTTGAAAGACCACAGATGTTGGTTGCAAAGGTGGTCTGAAAACACAGGTTCCAGTCTTCCAGTACACTACTGATGTGGTGCCTAATTATGTTTACAAAGAATGAATTCCACTCCTCAAGAAATGCATATGAATGAATGAATTAATTAATTGATTGATTTGGCACACATACAGACTCAACAACAAAAAAACTTATAAAAAACAATTCCACAGTTCCAAAGGGTGCAGGCAAAAGCAAAAGCTTAATACTACACCACCTGACCGTATATACAGTAAATATAGCATGTATTATTGTAGCACTGCATTACAAAATTAATGCACATGTATGCACATTTCAGGTGTTTATAAAGTATGTTTGGTATGACTACTGGTTAAAATGTGGATTACATCATTTACAGGAAATGTCTAAGCAGCAATGTGCTGTCAAGTTGGACACAGATGTCTAGATGGTGGATGACAGCCAGTTCTATACTGCTGAAGCACAACCTCCAGGTCTTACCACATTCAACAACATCACAGCTGCCGACTCCACAACAGGACTTGCATCCTGTGCCAGTTGCACCAGCAACACTTCACCCGCTGCCCCCCCCCCCAGCCCCCTGACATTGTCAATATACACTGTTCACATTTTATTGTATAACTGCTACTTGAGATTGTGCCTAAGGATTCAAATTATTGTTATAGAAGTACCTGGATTAGGTTGTTACAAATTGATGGGAAAAGTAAAAACAAACAGAAGCTCTTCATAGTAACTAAGACATCAGTTTTTATTTTCACGCATATTGAAATCCCTTATATATCCCAGAATTGGAGAGAAATTGTTCCTGACTGTCTTGACGGCAGACACTGGCAGCCGAACCAAGTGTTGCCGACCGAACACCCCCCCCCCCCCATCCCCAAAATTCTGCCACTGGACCACAGCATCGTCATTTCTGAGCATCAGCAGCAGTGCACTGATTATCACCTCGTTTCTGCTTCAAACTGCACTCTAGTCATCATCTATCTCAGTGACAGATATCTGAAGCTTGTAGATTGTACAACAATCATTTCCACATAAATTCAGCATTACGAGGTCTATTAGAAAAGTATCCGACCTTATTATTTTTTTCAAAAACCATATGGATTTGAATCACGTGTGATTGCGTCAGACAAGCTTGAACCCTCATGCGCATGCGTGAGTTTTTCCACGCCTGTTGGTTGCGTCATTCGCCTGTGAGCAGGCTTTGAGTGAGGAGTGGTCCAGCCCCCTCGTCGGATTTTCATTGTCAGGAAATGTTCCACTGTTACTGTTACAGGAGTTTTTGTCATGGAAAGAGGAGCGGAGGCTTCATCGATTATCATCTCGTTTCTGCTTAAAACTAACTACCTTTTTTTTAACTTTTACCTTGTCATCTGATCTCATGGTTAATAATCACCTTATTCCCTTTGATCGCTTTGGGTGTAGAGAGTCAGTCTCAGTCGTGCTGCTGTGGTCCCAAATGACGCATGCGCAGTGAAGGCAGGGCTGACCAATTTTTAGAAGGGACCATTCAATTGGCGACACCGGTTATGTCGTCCCAGCCATCTCCAACACCACCTGACTAGCTGGCGGTAACTTGTGTAAACAGTTTGCTGAAAAATAAAAGAATCAGTGTATTCTTTCAGTGATAGTGTAAAAATGGCAAATTACTTATACAAGAAAAAGAACATAAGAATATGCTTCTTTAAATGACATGTTTTGCCATTGTCAATTGTCATTTGTCAATGACATGTAACTTTTGGAAGATTGCAGAAAGATTCTGAAAAAGGTTTTTTGGAGATTTTGTTGTGGGCTGGAGTGTTTGGCTGGTTTGGTTTTTGTTTTCTGTTTCTCCCACCAGGTGGTATGCATTCAGGACTGAGTGGCTGAGCATCAGGACCTCACCCTGAACACCTGAGGCTTGTTATCACGTGCAGGTCATCAGGACTCACAACTGTGGTGTATTTTGTCATAATCAGAGAACAATCTCACCATCACGGACGTAGAGACCGCTCCAGGTTTGACGCCACAGTCTGTGAAGGAGCATTGGGTGAGGTCTCATGCTCTTCAGCACACTTCCTGAGGTAATTTGGTTTTGGTGACTTTTATGAAGTAATGACAGTGGATTTGGTGTCCCTCACACCTTGTGTTAGTGAGCTGTCATGTTATGCTAATTGTCTAATCAGCTTCTGCTGCAGTGGAGATTTGAACTGAGTTGTTCTGTGCCTGCAGGGTGAGAAGCTGATGTATAGATTTACGCCAGGAAGTGTTTGCTGATTGCGTGCACCTTTGAGTTGTGTCTCTCTGTGTGGAGTTGGACTCACTTCATGTTTTCTTTCTTCACAGACTCGGTTTGTCGCGGCCACCTGGGGGGTGTCGGCGGGGTCCCTGGGTCCGAACTGCTGTGGCTCCGGACCGTTTGCGCTGCTGAGAGCGCGCCGTGTTTTCACCTCACCAGACCGCGGACTGTTTAGTTGTTTAATATCACTCACTGTTATGTTTATTAAATTCTGTTATCCTTTGAACCATGCTCTGCTTATTTTATGCTTGGTCCTTCAAACGCTAGGTCGGTGCTCCGACCGCGTCCGAAACATAACAGTAGTCTCTGGCCATTTAACAATGGACCAGTGGAAGCAGAGACGGTATTTTTTGCCGGGAAGGCTGCAACAGATGTTGGCGTTGATCCGGGATCAGTTGCGGGTGCTCTCCGCCCGGTTTGTGCGCGTTGGTGCGCGCATGGCGGAGTTTACAGCTTGGGTCGCGTCGCACCCCGCTGTTACGGCTGTAGCCCCGTCTCCTCCCGTGCAGCGGGCTCCGACGCCTGTTGTAGCAGCCCCGGTGGTATTTAGTTTGCACGTTAAGCTGTTTGGTATAACCTGCTGTCGTTTGCAGCAGTGTGAATGGGTTTTACTCTGTTACCACGGGGATTTTCTTATTTGGCACTTTGGCTCCCTCTGTTGGTGACAGAGTCACATTACCGTCCAGGTTCAAAGGATGGAAAACAATGTTTTTCCATTCTTTGCACTTGATGATGTAGGCCAATGGTAGTTTTTTTTTATTGGTCTATTATCTGTTTCTTGTTTTAGTATGTGGTGTTTTTTATCAGGGGTTAATTTGTTGTTTTTGTGGGTTTTTAAGCACTGTCTGTGGTCTGGTGGAGTTGAAAATGCAGGCTGTCTGGAGCTTAGTTTGACCCAGGTGACTTTATGTTAGTCTGTTAGTCTTTCTTTTTTATTTCTTTTGGTTTCACCTCCCAGGGTTTGATGGGACAGTCCTCTGGGGGGGTGATGGGGGGGGGGGGGTAATTGGGTTGTTTTTCTTTTTCTTTTTTTTTTGTTTTTGTTGTGCCCTCTCTTCTCCTCTGGCTCCAGCCGTGTGAGCCGTACGTTGTCGGCGTTGCTGGAGTGGTGCAGTTTGGTTATGCTGGGCATTTCCCAGGTAACCTCTGCACCCGGGGGGGGGGGGGGGGTGTTTGGGGTATTTTTTTTTTATTCCCTGTCTTCTCCTCCAGCCCCAGCCGTTTGAGCCGTACGTTGTCGGCATTGCTGGGGTGGTGCAGTTCGGTTATGCTGGGCGTTTCCCAGGTAACCTCTGCACCCGGGTGGGGGGGGGTTTAGGGTTTTTTTTTTGTTACTTCCCTGTTCCACCTCCGGCTTCAGCGCGCCTTTGAGCCGTACGCCATCGGCGTAGCTGAGGTTTGGGGCAGTGGAATATACCCACAGCTGGTGGCTGGTTTAAAAGTTGGAGGGGTGGCGCCGTCTTGTGCCGTATGCCATTACCGCTGTTCCACTCCTCCCGGTTGACTTTTGGGGTATAGTCGTGGTTGGTGACACTGGACGTACTTCCAGTTTCCACCGCGCTGTGGGGGTGGGGTTGGGGTTGTTGTTTTGTTTGTATGTTTTTTTTTTGTTTTTCCCCCAGTTTCCGCCCTCAGGGTGTGACTGTGGTGTCCTCTGGGGGGGAAAGGACTGTGGGTCCATCTAGCCGTGGACGGCCGGGGCTGGGTCTGTTAGTCATGAGGGGGGGGCGTTTCCTGGGGTTTGATGGAACGGTCCTCTGGGAGGCGCTGGGAGTCCCCGTGGGTGACTTTGGGTCCTAGAGGGACCTCGGCTGTGGTTATTACTCCTGGAGCTGGCGGGATGTCCTCTGGGGGGTGTTGGTCCCTACATGTCATCCGGGGGGGGGGGGGTGTTAGCGTTTTGTTTTTTTTTGTTTGCAAGCTTAAGTTTGGTTTGTGTTTTTTCTTTTCTCCTCTTCCCGGGGTTGATGGAACGGTCCTCTGGGGAGGGGGGTTGGTATGGTTGTTTGTGTTTGTCTTTTTTTTTGTTTATGACTAAGCAGACTTTAACACATAGTCGGAAGAAGGCTGAGTGCACAGGTTTAAGAACTCCTGGCCAAACTTATGCAAAGTGAACTAAAGCAAGAGTCGACAGGAATGAACGCAAAGGTGGAGACTCTAACAGGTTTGCTAAATGAAACAGAGGGCAAGACCATTCAAGTCAACAAAGGATGTCTCTGCACTGGAGTGTCAGCTGCGGAGCAGTCTGTTGCAGACAGGCTCAGGATGGGAAGGGATGGGCTCCAGGATGAGAGTGATGGTCTCGGCACGGAGTTCCCTGTTGACAGAGAAGAGGCGGCTGGGAGCGTGCGTTATCCAGCTGAGGGAAGAGCTGGAGAGGCTCAACATTGAGATGATCAATGACTGCATGAAGAGATTAACATTGCAGGTGAAGCAGCTGATGATGGAGCTGTCATGAGAGCACAGTAACACACAGCTCCTGGAGACGGGCCTTTCCCAGCTGGATCGTCAGCACAAGGAGCTGAAGCTGCAGGAGGTGTTTTTTGTTCCCAGCCAACATTCCAGCCATGGTCGCTGGAGGGGGGCTTTGTTTTTCCTGGCCCAGGTCCGTGTGGTCGCCGGGAGGCTTCCCGTGAGGGTGGGGTACTGTTGTGGGCTGGGGTGTTTGGCTGGTTTGGTTTTTGTTTTCTGTTTCTCCCACCAGGTGGTATGCATTCAGGACTGAGTGGCTGAGCATCAGGACCTCACCCTGAACACCTGAGGCTTGTTTTCACATGCAGGTCATCAGGACTCACAGCTGTGGTGTATTTTGTCATAATCAGAGATTGCTGCATTTAAACCTTGAATGCACAGTGTGTGATTGCCAGAGACTCGACCTTGTGAGCAGACGTGTGAGATCGACGTCAGGAGAACAATCTCACCATCACGGACGTAGAGACCGCTCCAGGTTTGACGCCACAGTCTGTGAAGGAGGATTGGGTGAGGTCTCACGCTCTTCAGCACACTTCATGAGGTAATTTTGTTTTGGTGACTTTTATGAAGTAATGACAGTGGATTGGGTGTCCCTGACACCTTGTGTTAGTGAGCTGTCACGTTATTCTAATTGTCTAATCAGCTTCTGCTGCAGTGGAGATTTGAACTGAGTTGTTCTGTGCCTGCAGGGTGAGAAGCTGATGTATAGATTTAAGGCAGGAAGTGTTTGCTGATTGCGTGCACCTTTGAGTTGTGTCTCTCTGTGTGGAGTTGGACTCATCTCATGTTTTCTTTCTTCACAGACTCGGCTTGTCGCGGCCACCTGGGGGGTGTCGGCGGGGTCCCTGGGTCCGAACTGCTGTGGCTCCGGACCGTTTGCGCTGCTGAGAGCGCGCCGTGTTTTCACCTCACCAGACCGCGGACTGTTTAGTTGTTTAATATCACTCACTGTTATGTTTATTAAATTCTGTTATCCTTTGAACCGTGCTCTGCTTATTTTATGCTTGGTCCTTCAAACGCTGGGTCGGTGCTCCGACCGCGTCCGAAACATAACAGATTTCATATATTGCTGTATATAAATGTAATGTGGCTTTGCATGCATTAATTTTTTATTTTATTTTATTTTATTTTTTGTTTTTGTTAAAATGTTACTTGGTTTGAGGTTTGACAAATAGTTTTAAGTTGTTTGCACTGTCATTATACTTTGATACAATACAATGTGTATTTTGAACATCTCCAATTTTGTGTATTGTTGTTTTTTGTTTATTCATAAGAAGGTAAAACTCACTCATGCTGATGTGGTATGACATTTGCATCTTTCGGATGTTCCTGACTGTAGATGTCGTAGGCAGTCTCCAGTGACCACGTGTCCAAACTGACTATGTTCTCAATTGTCATTCCCATGTCTGTGCACATTCCAAAGGTACACCTGCAGGACAATCTTCATTTAATGTAACAGACATATAGCTATTAACGAATTACTTATTAGGTATTACTATTTCAGTTTCCACACACTGTCCACAAACACATCTTTGATGGATGGAGGGGCAGACTATTTCAGAAATGTCAGTTAAGGTGTGAACACCCCTTACAAAAATCAAAAACTACCAGAGTCACAATTATTAGGCCCCCTTAAGAATTTCCCATTTTGCTGATGATGTGATGCTCAAAGCTTGTAAAATCAAGATATATCTGTTATCTTCCAATGTACACGCAGTATAAAAATAATTATTAATCTTGACCCTCAAGGTTTTTGCGCTTAGAGAAATAATGTTTTGTATGAGCAGTAAAACAACTGTTGTTGTCCATTCATCTGCTCCTGTTTTGTTCGGGGTTGCAGCAGCAAATACAACCAGATCTGCATTGGTATTTGGCACAGGCTTTACGCCAGATGCCCTTCCTGAAGCAACTTCAGTTCCACCTGGAGAAACATACACAGCCGCTTGTGTTCCAAAGAAGTCTAGTAGTAAAACAACTTTAAGTATCCAAAATGAAACTTTAGAAATGTGTCAAAGTTTCCTTGCTGTGTTTACAACATAAAAAATAAAATAAAAATCACTTGGGGAATTTTGGAAGGCCTTAAATGAAATTAAAACATTAACTTTCACAGGGGCCTAATAATTTTGTCCTCATTTGTATCTAATGTTAGTATAGGCCAAAACAGTACAGTTCTACAAAATGAGTTATCAGTGATTTCTCACCATTTTGTATTTCCCACACGATCATTCCTGACATGTATCCTCCATGTTAGTGGCAGCGGCCTGCTGCTGGACCTCTGGCTCAAAATGGTAGGGTTGTATTTCAGCAGATAGTGCTGCAGCTCCCTCAACATCGTCATCATCATCATCATCATCAAATTCACTGCCAGACGTCAGGGTGACATTCCTGACCGTATCTGATAAATCAGAGTCATCACATTCAAGTGAAACCACAGAACCTTCATTATCAGATAACCATATTTGTTTCGCTCTGTCTGCTGGCCATCAGGATGTTTCTGCTTATTCTAAAATGTACGTCACATGCTGAGAAATACTGAGAATTGCCAAGTAAGACGTTTCTCAGAAATGCTCTCTCAGCGAGACAGATAATTAACAATATAATACATCTGAAACCATGAATTACTACCGCATGTGCGCAGATAGACTTACAATCATGAATACTTTAATGATGTGTTGCTAACCGGGACATTAAGCGACATACGACATGTCCTTTAACTTCTCAAATGAATAAACAGTCGAGACCTCGCAGCACATTTGAGGAGCATTTCTCTCCATCTAGCGGGTGATGTGAGGATTTCAGGGCTTATTTACTACTTGAAAGCCAAAATTTAGTAAAAAAAAAAAAAAAAAAGCAATTATAAATGTCAAAAATACATGATTTTTTTTTTTTTTGCAAGCAGGCAGGCAGATCTGTGACGTACCAATATTAATGTGTATATATATATACATATATATATATATATATATATATATATATATATATATATATATATATATTTTTTTTTTTTTTTTTTTTTTTTTTTTTTTTTGAAAGTCTTACACTTCTTGAGTTTTAGGACATGAAAGAATTTGCCATACAGTGCTGCTGGAAAGTATTCACAGTGCTTCACTTTTTCCACATTTTCTTATATTACAGCCTTATTCCAAAATAGAGTAAATGCATTTATTCTCCTCAAAATTCACAATTCACAACAAGTTCACAACACCCCATAATGACAATATGAAAAAAAGTTTTTTGGAAATTGTTGCAAATTTATTAAAAATAAAAACTCACAAGTTGCATGTACATAATTTATTCACACTCTTTGCTCAGTACTTTGCTGATGCACCTTTGGCAGCAGTTACAGCCTCGTCTTGGCACACCTATCTTTGGGCAGTATTGCCCATTTCTATTTGCAGCACCTCACAAGAACCACAAAGTTGGATGGGGAGTGTCAGTACACAGCCATTTTCAGATCTCTCCAGAGATGTTCAATGGGATTCAGGTCTGGGCTCTGGCTGGGGCACTCAAGGACATTCACAGAGTTGTCCTGATAAGTGGAAACAGGATGCTTCTGAGTTCTAAGTTTTGTTTATTATTATTATTATTGCTGCTGAATTTGCAAAAAACTCCAAAAATCTTTGTTCACATTGTCATTATGGGGTATTGTGTGTAGAAGGTTAAGAAAAAAAAAATCATCCATTTTTGAATTAGGCTGTAACATAACAAAATGTGGAAAAGTAAAGCACTGTGAATACTTTCCGGATGCACCGTTCATACAGAAAGAAGGATGGATAGAAGCACAGCAATTTCTCTTGACAAGCACAACTTACTTAATACTATGACACATAACTTTAGTCTGTTGTTGTGAAATGGAGAGACAATTAGAGATGAAACTCAGATGTCCTTAGAGTTTGGACTGGAGGAAGAAGCCCAAAGCAAGTAACTACAGTTAGCCAACCAACCTCCTGCCAAAAACAGCAATTACGGACTCTCCAATTTTTCTTAAAAAAACACTCATAGCTACTATACTTTTCCACTGTGTCACAAGCACAAAACACAATTCAACTGCTTTATTAAGCCACTGAACAGACAATCATATGTAAGGTGAACGTGCAATGCAATGACACGTATGAAAACTTGGTGCAAACCAGAATTAGCTGCTTCCTTAAGCCACTGAACAATCGTGTGAGGTGAATCTGCAAAGCAATGGAACATTTGAACACTTACTGTTAATTTTGTTGTTCTTCTTAAAAAAGTTGTACCTGTAGTTTAAAAAAAAATCAAATAAGGTTTCTTACAAATAGAAAAATCTAATAATAATCCCTCTTTTTTAAAAAACTGTGGTAAGTAAGTCCCTTTGGCTGTTCCCTCATTGCCACTCGTCAGATCCAAAGTAGATCTGCATGTTGATTTGGCACAAGTTTTAACCCAGATGCCCTTCCTGACGCAACTCCACATTACATGGAGAAACATGGCAGGGGTGTGGTTTGAACCAGGAACCTGCTGCACTGAAACCAAGCGCACTAACCGCTTAGTCACCACCCCTGCTTTTATTCATGAGAAAATTTAATTTTAGAAAATTGAACACAACTGAAAACAGATTAAACCTTCAATAAAGACTTTCATAGAAGCCAAGAATTTTTTGTCTATGTGAATACTTAAAAAATGTAGTATAACTATAAACAGATTTTCTCCAAAAGTCAGTTGTCCTCAGTATATCCTACAAATCTAGAACCTATGGTTCCCCACGGGTCAACGTCCAAATAGAACAAATTATCGCAGAACTTCTCACAGACATCCCACTTCAGGGGAGGAACTCTAGTTTGCCTGAGTGGAGTGTGTAATTCCGCTCAGCTGGTGTGAAAGTCCTCGAGCCATAACCAATTAAAAGAGTAAAGGACAGCTTCTAATCCTTTATCGGAAGTATCTGTGTGGAGCACAAAAGGTTGCTCGAAGTCTGGGTAGGGGAGAACGGGGGGTTTGTTAGCATGTCAATCAACTTACATAATGTGTCTTGGTGTCTCGCAGCCCAACAGAGGCTCTGAATGCAAACTGGGTACACTTTTCTCTCTGCCCTGGGGACTTGCTTTGAGACTTCTCTCCTCTGGTTTTCTTAGCTTGCAAAAGTTCATATATGGGAGCAGCTATCCTTGAGAAATCTTGAATACATGAGTGATTAGAACTCAAAAAGCCAACAATCCTCCTTATATCTCCCACAGTGGCCCGTGATTCATTCTGTACTGCATCCAGGCCATCATACCTCACTTGTCGCTTAAACAGGTCACACTTTACAGGCTGAAGTTTGATGCCATGACTTTATATAGCTCTGAGGACTTTTCCAAGTCCCTCAACATGATCCTTGAAGGTTTCAGCATAGCACAGTATTTCATCCAAATATGGAACACAAAACACACCTCTGAGGGGGACGAGCATTTCCTCCATGCTACGTTGGAATGTGAATGGTGCATTTGTCAGGCCAAAGGGTATTCACACCCGCTCATACAAGCCCCAGGGGGGTGATACCTCTGCAGTGAATCCGTAGTGGTACGCCTTCATTTGTTCTAGCATAGAGAACCAACTCTACCCACCCGATGTGTCTGTAAGGTCTTGAATTCTTGGTAAGGGGTGTCTGTTTGGAACAGTGTACTGATTCAGCAAGCGATAATTGATACAGAGTCACAGCGTACCATCATTCTTCGCACACAGACTACTGGTGATGAATAAGGGATTTGGACTTTACAATCCAGCCTTTTGCCAGGAGATCCTCAGTATACTTGTTTACCTCCCTATATAGGAGTTTTTGGATTGAATAAGAAGATTTTTGAATTGTGGCATTGTCTTTGAGGATAATGTGCATCTCCAAACAAGTTACGACCGTCAAGAACATCATAAAAATCATCATTATTTATTTGTCTGTCTGTCTGTCAGTCTGTCTGTCTGTTAGCTTAGCTGTTAGATTTTGATGAACTTTTCACCACAGATGGATATTTGGCCATGGACGACTCCATTAAATTTTGGAGGTGATCCGGATCTGGATTCTGGCTCAAGATTTCTGGATCAAAATTACACTTTATGTAGGCTTTGAAGATTTATCTCAAAACTACTTTCTCTCATCAAACTCTCACCAAATTTGCACCACAGCTAGATATTATGGCATGGAAGACTCCACTGAATTTTGGAGGTGATCTGGATTCTGGTTTCCGATGTCACTTTATTGACCTTATTCAGCCCAGCCCACTTTTACAACAGAGGCATTTCCGTTTTGTCTTAGGACTTCCGGTGAGTGGTGTTTTCAATATCAAACAATGGAAGATATTACATGGATAGAAACAAAAACCTTTTTGAAAAGCTAAAAGCGATCCACTCTGGCTCACCCACGGGTCATAACAGAGTGGGAAGATGACATGAAAAAGTGGCCCTCGATTATTTTTAATTATTTTGTGTTGTCACTCACCGTGGCCGGTTTGGCTATGAGGAACAACGAGCTCCGTGTCGCACAGCACCGCTGAATCTCATATAAAAGCACAATCAAGTTAAAATACTACCCGATAAGTAGTACCACCATAATGCCAAGATTACGTAACGTTAATACACATATGTTATTTCATGCAGTACTTGGTTGCATCAAATGCCAGAAAATGAGTAAATTAGATAGCAGCTAACGCTACAAACACAGCTTACCCGTTTATCTCACTAGCATCTGCCGTGGCTTCTTCAACGGAGCATTGTAGCCCAACCATTTCTCTGGGTAAGGATCCAGTTGTGTGGGTTTTTTCTCCATTAAATAAAAAGAACAAACATAGGGACGTTTGGTGGATTTTTCAAATTCAGCGCCTTTAGCCAGCACTGGAGATCTTCGTCTTTCGATTGAGGAGGGAACAAGTTAAATGCTGGTCCATGGCATTCAGATCTCTCCTTTGCATGTTCAAAACATTGTTCTGAAAGCGATAGTTTCCTCTTCTTCCAGTTGTTGTGCCACTCATGAACTGAACAGTTAATGCTGCTCATGTTTGGACACTTCTAGCGTACTCTGTTCCCACATAGCTAATTATCGACGCAGTGGCAAACCGGAACTTGTTTGACAAAATGGAGCCGCCCACCCTGACTTCCAGAATAAGGTGACTAGGCTTTCAGGATTACATCAAAACTACTTCACGGAGTTTAAAGAAAGTTTCAACACAGATAGATATTTGGTCATGGAAGACTCCATAAAAATTTGGAGGTGATCAGAATATGGATCCAGATCCGGATTCTGGATCAAGATTTTACTTAATGTAGGCTTTGAAGGATTACTTCAGTACTTCACAGATTCTCACCAAATTTGCACCTCAGATAGATATTAGGGCATGGAAGACTCCACTGAATTTTGGAGGTGATCCGGGTCCAGATCTCGATCTGGATTCTGGCTCAGTATTTCACTTTATAGGCTTTTAAGGATTATGTCAAAACTACTGCAGAGATTTAGACAAAATTTTCACCACAGATAGATATTAGGCCATGGAAGACTCCATGGCCTAATATTAAATTTTGGAGTGGATCAGGATCAAGATCCCGATTCTGAATCATTTCTTAAATTTTCACCATTTCAAGGATCATCTCAAATCTGGTTGATGAATCTTGACAAAATTTAAATCACATATGGCTATTGTACAAAGGAAGATCCTGTTAGAGTTGTATGTTGGGAGTGATCCAGATCAATATGTAGGTCCTGCAGAAGAAACATACAACATCACAATGTAAAACCAAGATCAGGAAGACACTATTTTGTTTCATCTTGTGAAAAAAATATCAGACCGCAACACCTTGATCAGTCGGATCATTCTGGATCAGTATGCAATTATTGCATTGTGTTGTGGAATCCAGATCCATGTAAAGTCCGGGTCAAGACGTGAATCACATAGCTTTTATTTTGATGTCAGAAATCTCAGATTGCTCTTGTTATACATCTCATGCTATTGTCATGTCATGCAAAAGCTTCCAGCTCTTCCCTTAACATCTTTTTATTGATTTTCTGTTGCCCCTCACTTAAATGATCTAGTTCAACTGGGGGGTCCCATTCATGCACCTCCCCTGACTCTTTATCATTTTTCAACTCCTGTGACCCTGCTGTAGTGACTTCCCGTGTGATCTCTGATTGAATTTCATAAGTCTGTATTATCTTTGCTATTGGCTCAATTCTCCCAAGAGTAGTTCTACATATATATATATATATATATATATATATATATATATATATATATATATATATATATATATATATATATATATATATCTCAAGTCATGTTTGTTGTGATTGGCAATGGGGACTTTGACAGAGGGGACTTTTTTGCCTGATAGCTCTCTGGAAGGCTGTAGCCTACATCTACAACTCTGGAGCCTCCTCATTGGGTTCAAAAACTACAAGGATGTTTGATGTGTCAACTGTGGATGGTATATTGCATATGATATGCTTGACCTGCCTAGATAGAATGACTACACCCTGTAATCCCACTTTATGTATAGCAAGAGGAACCACACTCTCATTTGCAACTTTGGCCCAGATAAAGCTGACCAGTGTCATGGCTTTGTCACCTTGGAGGTTGATTGCACCTTGAAGGAGATTGACAGAAGTAGGCAAAATGTCTGCACCCTCCTATGATCCCAATATTAGCTGTTCAATCACATTAAACCCAATTAATGGATGGTACATAGGAACACTACTGAGTAGGAAGGGGACTTGTATTGACAAACTGGGATCACTGTTATCTGGGAGAATCACCATAACACTGTTACAACGTGTGTCATCACAATAATTTCTCCCTGTGTGTGCTTAGTTTTGAGTCCATCATCAGTCTGCTTACATAGCCCATGGCAGATCATACCTGATATAGTGTCTCCTATCTGACCCCCATATACTGTAAATTATCTATGCTAGAGGAAAGATAAATCTCTTAGAGAGACCACATTCTCAGATACACAGTGTTTTTGGGGTCTGTGGCAGGGTGACTGTTCGGGTAATTGTGCAACAGTGGATGTAGGTGTGTGTGACACTGGTTCAGTAACTCAGCTAGCTTACTACCAACACCTCATAATTAGCCATTAGCTTCTCATAGTCAGGAACCTGAGAATCAGTAGTCTCAAGAGGACACGTGTATGCATTTTTCACCCTCTACACCACTGTGCTGAATAGCAATGGCAGATGTAGATCTTGGTGCTAATGCAATCATTCATCCTCTCGTTGTCCAGGCTGCTTGACTTCTTCATCCTGATCAGCAATGAGGTCAGCAATAAAGTCTCTAATACCAGAAAGTTAGAGTCCCTGGTCCTCCCAATCAAGTAAAGCTTTGTAACTCAGGTAAGTACAGATGAAATCAAAACAAGTTTTTTCGTCCCCCCAGTTTGGGGTTGAAGCATCCAGATCTGGTACCGGACTGATGTTCCAAGGCCAGCCCTAACTTATGTTTGTGAACTTTTGTAGTTCTTTGTATGTGGAACATTTCCTGAAATGAATGACGGTAGACCAACAACATGATTAGTTCAGCTCACCGCTGCATTTATCTGCTATTTTTTTATGTTTCACTGCTGTGTGCTGTAGCATCACACGGAGACAGACATTTGTAGCGCATGGTCTCGATTCGTCCTAATTAAATAAATACATTAATGCTGTCTCAACAAAAACCTAAGGTTTGGAAGTGAGGACAGAGACAGTGTTTTCACTCCCAGTTGAGAAATTTCTGTGCCATCTGGAGATCTGTAGATAAGCTCTTGGAGACCCCCCCCCCTTTGGGCCTCAACACTGTACTTCAGAGCAAAACAGAACTGTAACTCAAAGTTCTTCAAAGGGAGCCCTTGCCTTTTTTTTCAGTTAAATTTCGGTTACTATGAATTACATGACATTATAATGGCTTCAAGTCAGAATCTGAAATTTCCCAGGCCCAAAGAACGCATAGCCAAACATCAAAGCCAGAACCTCTCAAGACTGCAAAAGGATCTTCCCCCATGGTAAGACATGGCCATAAAACTTTGAGTCTTGACAACAAGCTATTATCTTTAGGTCCAAGTGAAGAAAGACCTTTGCTTAAAATAAAAAAATTGTATCAGTATTCTTTTATTCATATATAAAAACTTCTAATGTTGTTTGTATTGATTAATCAAACAAAATTCTTTGTATATAATCATTCTATTTTATTGACATGTGTTCCTTGTAAGTGATGTGTGTTTAAGTGTGATCTTTCTTCATTATCAATATGTTGATGGTGGAGCATTCTGTTTATCCAAAGGATATGTTTAAGTGAGTATTAATAATGTGTATCCATTCAAGTGTCTTAGAACAAATAGTATGCCAAAATAGTTAATGTGTTTAAATAATTGAATCATTTCTTTGTCTGCCTTTGAGCACATGAAGATTTCTGTGAGATTGAATGGGCGGAGTTTAGTGATGTCAGTCCCCTTTAAAAAGTTAGAACAGAGGCTTTCTTCTCTCTCTCTCGTTCCGTTCTTCAATCTCTTTTCAAATCTCTCGTCTCCCTCTCTTGGAGTACTCTGGCAACCTCTTCTGCTCACTCTCTCTTCCTTTCTTAAATGCTTAATTACTTTTGAATCAACAAGGCCCCATGCTAAGCTAACCTAAAGCTACCACGTGGCATTCATTCATTGCTTCATTCTTGTTTTGAGAATTTAACCTGATGCTTTAAGGTGCATCAAGTCTTTCGACGTTTTAAGAGAACTTCTGATCTGAACTTTTCAAAATAATAGCAAATTTACAGAAAAGCGACTTTCCTTTTTCTGTAATTTTCCAGCGCTTTTAAAGTTTTATCCTCTTTTTTCTAAATTCACAAAGACTTGTAATCTGGCTCCAACCAACTTTTTAAAAGCTACCAGAAACCATTTTCAACAAACGCCTTCCACCTCTGGGATCCAGCAAGATGACGTCCTGACTGCAAGCAGCCATTCTGTCGGTAAACCCAGCTCACACAAGGAGACCGCTGAGTTAACCCCTGACCCAAGTGAGCATGCTGCAGAGCCTATATCAACGACGGAGAGACGGGTTGTCGGAACCACCTCTTCAACATATCAGCTAAGTGACCCAGTTAAAGGGTCCAGAAAAAGGGTTGTTGTCAATGGATGCAAAGTGGCCCCTTCTTCTTTTTAAACATATTCATATGTTTATTTAATAATTTTCTTAAAAATAATTGGCTTCAAATTTCATCACTAAATTCTAATCAGATTTATTTACTTAAAGTCTTTAAGCGCCATCTCTCTTTCTTTCATGTCTCATGAGTTAAGCAAATGTTTCCCATACAAAAATGCCAGTAAACTGTTCATTTCTTGTATAATTGTAAATAAATTGTAAATATTTCTGCTGTGGTTCATTTTGTGTTCAGAAGGAAACCCTTCAGTCAATCGTATCGTAGAATTCAGACTTTCAGATCCTAGACTGATTAATTAAACTGAGACTGATTGATTAATCTGAGACTGATAAATTAATGAAGGTTTAAATTAAAGTACCTATGCTTTAAATAGATGGTACCCTGAGGATTATATTTATCCTAATTAAATAATTATTAAACCCTAAAATTGTTAATTATTTTGATGACCCATTAAATGAGGTCTAGGTCAATTGAATTCAATTTGGGAGTTTAACAATACTTTCACTACATTAAATTGGTCCCTCGGTGTGAGGTGCCATTCCATCCAAATAATGAAATTAATTTAATTTCATTACATGTATTTTTGATGCAACCGTGTGAAGGACCTGTAAATTCACTACATTATTTCTGGTGCCTGCGTGTGAGACGATTTAGAATTTCGCTACACATTCATTTACTCAGTTGTTTGTGTCATTCAACAGGACACTTTGTTGTTTGATAAAGACATTTATAGATATTTATTTGCTTGAAATGATCATGACTATTAATTATATTTTATCTGGAACCTGACATGAGGACAAGCTCAAAATAGTGACACCATCACGATCGCTTGTATAACAAACGCTTTAAGTGTGACTCGACTTGGTTTTAAACGCATACTGAAAGCAAATGAGTCCCATTATGAAGTTTCCACCTCTCTTGTTTTTTGTTTGTTTGTTTTTAAATAAGAAAAGCAGTTTATTGTTCTGCTTCTTGTTTCCACTGTAATGAAAACTCATGATTGCGAATTGTGATTCTTCATTGTATAAGTTGCACGGGTCTATAAGTCGCAGGACCTCTGAAACTAGTAAAAAATAAATAAATAAACGTGATTCATCCTCTGGAAAATGCAGTACATGAATGCTACATAGATTTGCCCTTAACCAGTGTTCTCATTGTCTACTCATTTCAGCAAGACACTAGCATGAACCCTTTGTTTTCATTCTTCAATTCTATTCCATCACTTTTCTCTTTGACAGGTGTTTGATAATTGCAGATGTGTCAAACTGGATAATTTCCAACCTGGCAACCTGACAGCCACTCTGGGCCAGTGTCCACACATTGACAGCTGCCAATCGATCTTCCCTTACTTTTTGACTCTGTCCATGCTCACGTCTTTGTGCTGCTCATCAGGTCAGTCATCAGTCCTCCCATAGACCCTGTAACAAAGTCATGCTGTCTGTCATTAGATCAGTGCAGGTCCTCTGAAACGTTTAACTTGCACTTTTTTTCATCTGCTTTGCTAAAACTTCCTCATTCAGCCAATCAAGAGCTGACAGACAACAGAGTGAGCCAATTGGTATTTGGCAGCTAGGCAGTAAATGAGTCCACCCACCACTTTAATCATATCTTAGATTTTGTTCTGACTTATGGTATGGAAATTGAAGACTTAACAATATTCCCTGAAAACTCCCTTCTGTCTGTTCATTTCTTAATAACATTTACATTTACTCTGATGGACTACCCAGCAGTGGGGAATAAGTTTCATTACACTAGAAGTCTTTCAGAAAGCGCTGTAACTAGGTTTAAGGATATGATTCCTTCTTTATGTTCTCTAATGCCATATACCAACACAGTGCAGAGTAGCTACCTAAACTCTGTAAGTGAGATAGAGTATCTCGTCAATAGTTTTACATCCTCATTGAAGACAACTTTGGATGCTGTAGCTCCTCTGAAAAAGAGAGCTTTAAATCAGAAGTGCCTGACTCCGTGGTATAACTCAGAAACTCGCAGCTTAAAGCAGATAACCCGTAAGTTGGAGAGGAAATGGCGTCTCACTAATTTAGAAGATCTTCCCTTAGCCTGGAAAAAGAGTCTGTTGCTCTATAAAAAAGCCCTCCATAAAGCTAGGACATCTTTCTACTCATCAGTCAGAGTCAGAGCTCTATTGAGCCGAGTATTCCTTTAACTTTAACTAGTAATGACTTCATGACTTTCTTTGCTAATAAAATTTTAACTATTAGAGGAAAAAATTACTCATAACCATCCCAAAGACATATCGTTCTCTTTGGCTGCTTTCAGTGATGCCGGTATTTGGTTAGACTCTTTCTCTCCGATTGTTCTGTCTGAGTTATTTTCATTAGTTACTTCATCCAAACATTCAACATGTCTATTAGACCCCATTCCTACCAGGCTGCTCAAGGAAGCCCTACCATTATTTAATGCTTCGATCTTAAATATGATCAATCTATCTTTATTAGTTGGCTATGTACCACAGGCTTTTAAGGTGGCAGTAATTAAACCATTACTTAAAAAGCCATCACTTGACCCAGCTATCTTAGCTAATTATAGGCCAATCTCCAACCTTCCTTTTCTCTCAAAAATTCTTGAAAGGGTAGTTGTAAAACAGCTAACTGATCATCTGCAGAGGAATGGTCTATTTGAAGAGTTTCAGTCAGGTTTTAGAATTCATCATAGTACAGAAACAGCATTAGTGAAGGTTACAAATGATCTTCTTATGGCCTCAGACAGTGGACTCATCTCTGTGCTTGTTCTATTAGACCTCAGTGCTGCTTTTGATACTGTTGACCATAAAATTTTATTACAGAGATTAGAGCATGCCATAGGTATTAAAGGCACTGCGCTGCAGTGGTTTGCAATTTGTTCATGTAAATGGGGAATCTTCTTCACAGACTAAGGTTAATTATGGAGTTCCACAAGGTTCTGTGCTAGGACCAATTTTATTCACTTTATACATGCTTCCCTTAGGCAGTATTATTAGACGGCATTGCTTAAATTTTCATTGTTACGCAGATGATACCCAGCTTTATCTATCCATGAAGCCAGAGGACACACACCAATTAGCTAAACTGCAGGATTGTCTTACAGACATAAAGACATGGATGACCTCTAATTTCCTGCTTTTAAACTCAGATAAAACTGAAGTTATTGTACTTGGCCCCACAAATCTTAGAAACATGGTGTCTAACCAGATCCTTACTCTGGATGGCATTACCCTGACCTCTAGTAATACTGTGAGAAATCTTGGAGTCATTTTTGATCAGGATATGTCATTCAAAGTGCATATTAAACAAATATGTAGGACTGCTTTTTTGCATTTACGCAATATCTCTAAAATTAGAAAGGTCTTGTCTCAGAGTGATGCTGAAAAAGTAATTCATGCATTTATTTCCTCTAGGCTGGACTATTGTAATTCATTATTATCAGGTTGTCCTAAAAGTTCCCTGAAAAGCCTTCAGTTAATTCTAAATGCTGCAGCTAGAGTACTAACGGGGACTAGAAGGAGAGAGCATATCTCACCCATATTGGCCTCTCTTCATTAGCTTCCTGTTAATTCTAGAATAGAATTTAAAATTCTTCTTCTTACTTATAAGGTTTTGAATAATCAGGTCCCATCTTATCTTAGGGATCTCATAGTACCATATCACCCCAATAGAGCGCTTCGCTCTCAGACTGCAGGCTTACTTGTAGTTCCTAGGGTTTGTAAGAGTAGAATGGGAGGCAGAGCCTTCAGCTTTCAGGCTCCTCTCCTGTGGAACCAGCTCCCAATTCAGATCAGGGAGACAGACACCCTCTCTACTTTTAAGATTAGGCTTAAAACTTTCCTTTTTGCTAATGCTTATAGTTAGGGCTGGATCAGGTGACCCTGAACCATCCCTTAGTTATGCTGCTATAGACTTAGACTGCTGGAGGGTTCCCATGATGCACTGAGTGTTTCTTTCTCTTTTTGCTCTGTATGCACCACTCTGCATTTAATCATTAGTGATTGATCTCTACTCCCCTCCACAGCATGTCTTTTTCCTGGTTCTCTCCCTCAGCCCCAACCAGTCCCAGCAGAGGACTGCCCCTCCCTGAGCCTGGTTCTACTGGAGGTTTCTTCCTGTTAAAAGGGAGTTTTTCCTTCCCGCTGTCGCCAAGTGCTTGCTCACAGGGGGTCGTTTTGACCGTTGGGGTTTTTACGTAATTATTGTATGGCCTTGCCTTACAATATAAAGCGCCTTGGGGCAACTGTTTGTTGTGATTTGGCGCTATATAAATAAAATTGATTGATTGATTGATAGGCAGGGACAGATGAAAAATGTGCAGGTCACAGGATCCTTGAGAACCAGGGCCGGGAACCACTCCAATATATTTTGCTTCTTACTGTGTTCCAGCATGCCGGGTATAGTGCTGTAGTTTCACTGTCATCCTAAGAGATAGTCATGGAGATTTACCCACCATTTAGGGCCTTTTCAATGTGATGATAATTTATGTCTTCACTATTTTCTTCCAAATATTACAGGTTGGGTTTTTTTTTAACCTCTGTTTGGAAGTGTTTGAAGCTTGGGGTGATCAGGACTCTTCAACACAGAGCCCTTCAGGTGCCCACAACTACAGAGGGAAGGGCTAAAGAACAACAACATGTCCGGAAAGCCCTCACAGTATGTGGGTACCCATGATGGTCCCTGGATAAAGTGCAGAAGTCCGAAAGAACAAAGAGACCAGACAGACAGGAGACGGAGCCAAGAAGAAGAGGTCTCTCCCTTATTTAGCAGGAGTAGGGGAAAAACAACAGAGGATCTTCAGACAGCACAAAATCCCAGTTTACTTTAAACCTGTTAACACATTGAGACAGAAATTAGTTCACCCTAAGGACAGGATCCCTAGTTACAAACAGAGCAATGTAATGTTTTCTATCAGATGTTTGGAAAACTGTAATGAACATTAGCCGTAATAGCCGTTACACAAAAGGCAATACCAGCACCGCAGAGAGGGCGCCGGTGGACCTCAGTCTGCAGTTCATCTCCACCTTAAAGACACTAACCACACGTTTGAGGACAAGGAAGTTAAAATCTTAGCCAGAGAAAAGAAATGATTTGAGAGAGGAGTGAAGGAGGCATTGTATATGAAACAGTTGAAACCCAGCCTTAACCGGGGAGGGGGTCTGAGACACGCTTTGTCCTCTGTTTACAATGGAGCACTCAGGTCTAAGAGGTTTCAGTCTTTTGTTTATGGTAGAGTCATTCACATCATCGCCTTGGGGCAACTGTTTGTTGTGATTTGGCGCTATATAAAAAAAAATTGATTGATTGATTGATTGATCATCATGAGAGTCATCAGGAGAGCCATCAGGAGAAGCATCAGTCCCGTCGTTAGGTGTCATTTGGAGGGTGCTAACTAGAGCACAATAGGTGCTAATTAGAGCAATTGTTAGTCACAAGCTAATAGCAGTCTGCCTCTCGGTAAGAGGGGTCTGGTTAGGTTTAAAACTCCAGCTTTTGTGGCTTCTGTTATTCTTCTCTACAAGAGTCAAGACAGAAGTCAAACTACCAGAGCAAGAATTTTAGCTGAGGAAGCTTCTGTGATTTGAAGCGAAACGTCCTCATGTCAAGCATTCCAGTCCAGTCGAAGATTCAAGCTTCTCTACTAAACAAAGTGTGAAGATCTTCAGCCAGCCAATCTCTGAACAATTAACAATACAAATATAGAGGAAATTTTGGGAGTCCATGCCGGTGCACAGGACGGGAGGCTTGCAATAGAAGGCACCACTCCCATCTCTGGACAGAGCCACACCTCAAACAGAGAGAAACAAAACAGAATCAGGTGTCAGAAAGACAACAAATACAGTATAATTTGTCAGCATTAAGCAACAAGAAAAACTGAAGAAATAATAAGCTGATTGCCGGCCACTAACCCTAAGCTTCACTGAAAGACCCAGACTTTAGATAAAGTCAAGGCTGCGGTTCGCTCTCTTTACTCATGGAATGAATTAAAAAGGGTAAAAGGCATAGTGCCATACTATGCCAGTATGCTAGCCATATGAAAGGGACAATAAATGCATCTTAAGTTTGGACTTGAAAGTCTCTACGGAATCTATTTTATTGACACAGGGAGATCATTTTACAGAACAGGGGCACAATAAGAGAAAGCTCTGTGACTCGCAGAATTTTTATTAACCATAGGGACACAAAGTAGTCCTGCACCCTGACAACGCAGAGCCTGGGCCGGTACGTAGGGTTTAATTAGGTCACCTAGGTAGGGGGGTGCCAGTCCATGAACAATTTTATAGGTTTGTAACAGAACCTTAAAAGTTGATCTCACAGGGACAGGAAGCCAAAATGGCTGTAATGTGGTCAAACTTTCTTCTTCCTGTCAAAGGTCTGGCAGCAGCATTTTGAACCAACTGGAGACCCCTAATGCTGGACTGCAGTAAACCAGAAAATAGAACATTGCGGTAGTCCAAACTAGAAGAACCAAATGCATGAATCAGGGTCTCAGCATCAGCCACAGAGAGGCTTGGACGAATCATCGCAATATTTAGCAGGTGGAAGAAAGCAGTCCTCATAATATCTCTAATTTGGGGGTCAAAGGACAATGTAGGATCAAAAATTACCCCGAGGTTCCTCACTTTGTTAGTGTGATGTAAGACACACAAGCCTAGGCTAAGTGTTAGCTGTATTGTATGTGTTCTTGATTTTTTGCAAGACCCGTAGAATTTGCATGTGCAGGACAAAAGTGTCCACGGGCAGTCTTGCGACCTTCTACAGTGCTGCATATACGCAAGTGATGCGCACATCTCAAGCATGGTTTTGCCATATTTTTCCATGTAGACTGCCCATAGAAGTTGTGAGTGAGTCTTAAAAAGTGTATGCTTCAGTTTTTCTGTTGAGTGAGGTGGCAGCTTACACACACAGAAAGCCACGACACTAAGCGTGCTACCTTCACTGTGGAAACACACAAAGAGGCACACGTGTACAGTGCTTTACATATAGGAGGACTGAAATGGCACATTTAGATGAGACTTAACATCACTGAGAAACTCAGGTATTAATGACATTAGCCCACCAACTCCATGTCAAAATAATCATCAAATTTTTTTTTTTTTTTTTTTTGGGGGGGGGTGGGGGTTGAATCCTTTTTGCAGGTTTATTAATCCTGAGCTGAAGTCACTCACTCTTGGAATCTACATATTGGCCAGTCGCATGCTTGGTGAGAACCATCTTGTACTTCTGCCATGCAGTTTGAATTTCAAATACATCTCCTCGGAGGAAACCTTTGGCATAGTGTATGTCAGAGGGTGTATTAAAAGTCACTTTTTTGACATTGTATAACAGCTGGAATGCCTGCTCCTGTATACTTTGGAGCTGCTATTGACACCACATGCCGACACTGGGAAGAGAGGACTTGTGGAGAATGTGGAGAATGTCAATTACACAACACTTCAGCCTACAGGTTTGTCACACAAATTTTTGTGCACCACTTTTTTGGCAATATGCAACAGTTAGAAATTGCACATTTTCTCGTGTTATATAATATTCTAAACACAATTTGTGAAGTAAAATGTTAGACCCACTGTTACCCTATAAATGTGAATGTAGATTTTGTAGTAAAGGCAAATGATTCCATGTTTTTCTTGCAGGATAGTGTTCCTGGGTCTGACACTGGGCCTGAGGACAGTCTCATACTTCTTGTGTATCTTGGGCTTTGTACTTCTAAAAAGACATATCAAGAGAAAGGAGAACAATGCCTTGCTCCATGGCAGTGCAGAACTGGACACAATGGGGAAAGAGGAGATTTTTGTGTTCCCCGACTGCAGTTTCAAAGCGGAGACTCACTTTTAAACTTTAGCACACCAAAGCCTTTTTGTTTAATTTCCAATAACACAGACTCCATGGAGAAATGATTCATTGTGGATAATTCAACCCTGTCTCATGGCATATTGTGATTCAGCAGCACAAAATATACATTAATCCATTGGTTCGTGATATTGTGATGAAAAAAGCGCCACATTTTTGTCACGGCAACACAAATTCATTCTCATTCATTCCGTGATGGCTGTACGAAATTAAAAGTGTGTGTGTGTGTGTGTGTGTGTGTGTGTGTGTGTGTGTGTGTGTGTGTGTGTGTGTGTGTGTGTGTGTGTGTGTGTGTGTGTGTGTGTGGGTGGGGGGGTCGGGTGGTTATGGTTAGGGTTGGGGGAAGGAGTAGTGTTAGTAATAGTGAGTTAAAAAAAAACCCTCTCATGAAAATTTGACTCATTTCATGACGGGAGCTCCCCCCCCCCAAAAAAAACAACAAAAAAAAAAACGTAAGACTGGGCTGGATAGTTTTGCTCTTGTGGTTGTATCACAACGGGTAAACGGCTGTGGCAGGATGCAAATGCAGGACTTGGACTCAAGGCTCTGTATGTAAAAGCAGTTTACTTGGGTGAAAAATGGGGTCTGCTACACAGGTAGGAAGTCCAACAAGGCAAACAAAAGCAAGAACATCAGGCAGGTGCGTGGTCGAGAGTACAAGCAAGGGGTCGAAGAACACGGGTGGCAAGCAGGTCGAGAACAAGAAATAGAGGGCTGGAGAGAAAGCTTAGAGCACAACAATCTGGTGAGGAAACGGGGCAAAAAGAGGATCTTAAATACACCCAAGTGATGAGGTGCAGATTGGGAGCAGGTGTGCGTGGAACGCACGAAAATGACGGTGTGGCCAGGGAGAGGGAAACACCCACCACCAAGAAACAGGAGATACAAACAAGAGAGACAGGGACAGTAAAACCCAAGCAGGAAAAAACCCCAACAAGAGAATAAGCCTACAAAGGAACAAACATGCCAAAAGCATGAAAACAAAACCAGGCAGAACCTCACATCCTGACAGGTTGCCGTGTTCTTGGCTATGTTTGTACATATTTTAGGAAGATATAGAATGTCTAACATCATTTTGATCAAACTTGGGAGGTGCATTGGGCCTATGGATGGGAAGAACTGATTTCAATTCAATCTGTATATTAATAAAAGCCAAGTGGCCTCTGTGAGAGTGTGTGTGTGTGTGTGTGTGTGTGTGTGTGTGTGTGTGTGTGTGTGTGTGTGTGTGTGTGTGTGTGTGTGTGTGTGAGAGAGAGAGAGAGAGAGAGAGAGAGAGAGAGAGAGAGAGAGAGAGAGAGAGAGAGAGAGAGATGACATTTGCCGTTTGACCTGCTTATGTATTTTGGGTCAAGGATGAATGCCACAAAAATGAAAAGTTGATAGGACAAATATTTTTGGAGAAATTACGGATATTAGGTAGCAACAGTGAATAATTGGCATTGATATGACCATTTATCAGTCCCTGACAACAACCACACAAGCTCTAAACAAAGGAAATACCTCAACCTTGCCAGCTGTAAATGTCTGTCGGGATACACTGCTTTAATTGGAGTAAGCAGGTATGGAAAATTAATGAATGGTTGCTTGATAGTAATATCTGCCAAGGCACTTTATTTATTAGAGAGAACATTTTTTTTTCAGCTCAGAAATGTAATAAATTATACCAAAATAAAAACTAAAAAGAAAAGTAGTTTTCTGATTGTTTAACAGTGGTCATGTACTATAAGTATTCACAGTGGAAGGAAGCATGAAAGTATTTTATTTTAATTATTATTTTTCATCATATTTTTAAAAATTTTAATATGCAATCAGCCAATGAAAGTGTAAGGACACGGACCCACAACAGGGGGCGTTAAATGAACGGGCAATGGATGAGCCAAACAGTAACAATTTAATGTTGTAATGCACAACGAAATACAGACAATCACAGTTTTGGTTCCACAGATAATTATATGTAGCGTGACGTGTGGGCAGGCTTGAGGATAGGAGACATCCGTCCCGAACCGAGCCGGATCCCACACGGCCTCCACTGCCAACGGATCTGAAGAACACCGGAGCCGCCAAGTCCTGGATCCCCAGGTGGCCACCGCCTCCAGCTGTCAGACCTGGTACTGCTGGCAGAGAACAGAAACAGTATAGATGAGTGTGAGTTCGCACACTCAGTAATTCCACAGTCTGTGTTCCTTTGGGAGGGAGCACCAGCTCCAATCACACACTCGTGCAGCTCCTGTCTAACCACTTATCTGGATGGAGTGTGGAGCAAAGCCGTCGCTGATCACACCTAATGCCAATCCAACGGATAAGGAACACCACAGGAATACGGCTGCAAAAAGAGTTCAGACTATAATGCAGTTTCACGTTCAGCAGAGAAATTACCTCTCTAGTGGCTGATTTCTCGGCGGGGAGGTGGAGCTGCAGTCCGGCCTTTATGGTGGTGGTGATGAACTGTGAATGAGTGACAGCTGGTGCCGATGATGAATGACAGCTGTCACTCCCGGTTGCTATGACGCCCTCTCGTGCTTGAAGCCCGCACTCCAAGCAGGGCGCCATCTGGTGGTGGTGGGCCAGCAGTACCTCCTCTTCAGCGGCCCACACAACAGAAAGCTCTCCTGAAATGATACTGTATAAAATCTGAAGCAAGCTTACATTAAAAGAAGATGAAGAAGAAAAATGGGTGATGATGCAGTTTGTTTTTTTTTGTCTGAAAATGAAGCAGTTCTAAATATGTATCTAAAACAGGTTCTGACGCACACGCTCTGCAGAAGAGATTTTGAGAAACTGAACTATTTAATTGGAAAATTCCATCCTCCTTCAGTGGAGAACTGAAATCAATCATGATACCACATGCATGTGTGTGTACACACGCGCACACACACACCTCAAACTCAGCTTTATTTTACACTTCAAAAACATAAAAATCGTGTGCATAACTCATCGTGATAATCCCTTGGTGGTGAGGCGGGATGGTGGACCTGGAGATGACTGAACAGGCCCAGTCTTGACGTGCACTGTTTCTGACAGACGCTGCATGTTATTGCTGTGGAAACCTTCTGCTGGTCAGGATCTTGCTCTCTTTGCTCTTTTTTTTTTTTTCCTCCTCTGTATTGTTTCTACACATTTTTTCAAAGGCTTCCACTCCCATGTGGATCACTGCTTACCAGCAGTCTGGGTCTCTCACATGTTCTTCCCATGTTTTCCAGTCAATGGAGGTCTTCCAGTCAATATTGTGGTGATGCTTCTTGAGGTCCTTCCAGGGTTTCGTCTGCCTACACTGGACCATTTTCCTCAACTCTGCTGGAAATAGAAGATCTGCTTGTGAAGTTGGCTGCCATCCACCCTAAAGACTTGACCCACCCACCCAAGCTACTTTAGTCTTCCCACCTGATATGGATACTCCTCAGACAACACTGGTTGAATCGCTTAAGGGTTTTCTGGTGGCAGTAGTAGGTGATCCAGGTCTCAGCTCTGTACAGCAGGGTGGCATGACAATGGAATTATAGACAAGGATTTTCATGTCACATTGAAGGTCTCTATTGTTGAAAACACAGGGGTGCCAAGCTGGCTGAAGACAGTTACTGGACACTTGAGTCGGTGTTGGATCTTGTCATCGGTGTTGGCAGTTGGCTGCCCAAGTATGGAAAGTAGGTCATGTTCTCCAGGACCCGTCAGTGCAGTTTCACAACAGGAAGCTTTGGACTGATCATGTTGGGTGGAGGTTAGTACAGGATCTGTGTCTTCTTCAGGCTGATGTGAAGACCAAGCTTGGTATAGGCTTTGTCAAGGGTTTCAAGGATTTTATGAAGATCTTCTTCCATCAATGATGACATGCTGCTTGGTTCTCAGTTACTTCAGGCTGAAGTACTTTCCATCCATCCTGCACATGATGTCAGTTAATGGTGACACCTTGTCCTTGATCAGATGGTGGATTGTGGCTATGAAGATGATGGAGAGTGTAGGGGTGATGACACAACTCTGCTTTACTTCTGACTGGACAAGCATAAGAAATTATAAGATATCTTCCAGGTGTTTGTGAAAATGCATCAAATCAGTTCAAACCTTTTTGTGAGGTTGTACAAATCTGACCTCTAGTGGCTGACTGTGTGGACTACAACACTTACAGTCACTGTGCTGCCTCAGTAGTTTTAAGATATTATTTATAGTATCAAATATGACACATATCTCCTTTTTTTCATGTACAGTAGTTGTATGTTCCTGTTGTTTTCTCTACCATGCATGCATATTTGGCACTGGATTGGTGTTATCATATGTTTCTAACATGTCACAACTAGTTCCACATTAAATAAATAAATAAAAATCCCATAGATTAGGATGATGACTGCAAGAAGAGGTTGTACGCCATTCGGATGTGCACTCAGTCACTGGTTTAAGTCCCTGTCAATATCAAGTTACCAGAAGGGAGAAGGATCAACCACAACCGGGTGCACAGAGGCAGCATGACATACTGTGATCGCCAAATTATCATACATCATTTTCACAATTGTTTACAGACAGCTGAAGTAACTGTCCATGAGACTATATTGTCAAGAGGGGAAGATTAGAACCAGAACAGCATATGCATGTTTTGCAGTTCTGGTCTTTGTGTAAAAAGAAAAAAAGTATATGAACAAATTAAGTTTTCACAGCTAGTCCTGGATAATCTCTTAATGGATGTGAGTCACATTTGGCACAGTGGTTCTCTGTGGGCTGGTCCAGTTCACAATTAACCTTAAGAAGAAATTGGAGCACTAAACCTTATCAGGGTTGGGGGAAAAATCCCCGTGTGATATCTTAGAACAGACTCACTTTGAGGTTTCCTCAGCTGTCCTCTTACTAATCTCATTCAAATTTGGAACAATTGGTCCACCATAGGCTGTGCCAGTGGTCTACATATGATGATATGCAGCTTCACCGATCAGCTGCTTCTGTTTGCTGTTGTTGAGCGCGGTATTATGTCCTGGGTTTGTGAGCTTTAACTGATACTCTGCATAATGGATTAAGATGAATTGTTATCGGAACACTTCCAAAGGATCACGGTGCCCATGCAGCCTTTTTCTGGCCATGGAGGAGCTGGGCCATCTAATGGAATTAAGTGATTAATAGGGTGTTGCCTGTGGGGATCCATGGGCTCTAGATTGGGTAAATGGAAATGGTAAATGGACTGCATTTATATAGCGCTTTTCCATCTGCATCAGACGCTCAAAGCGCTTTACAAATAATGCCTCACATTCACCCTGATGTGAGGGTGCTGCCATACAAGGCGCTCGCTACACACTGGGAGCAATAGGGGATTAAAGACCTTTAGTGATTTTCCAGTCAGGCTGGGCTTTGAACAGAAGATCTTTTGGTCTCAAGCCCAATGCCTTAACCACTAAACCATCCCCCATGGGTAGTGTTTATAAAATGGGTAGATGACATTTTTCAAGGGTGGCAACCAATTATGCAAAGTTTCAATAATGAGTTGTAATGTGAGTTCAGAAAGTTTTTAGAACCTTCAACCTCAACAGTTTTTAGAAGATGAACTGAAACCTTTTATTTCCAGCTAATTTTAATGATAATTTACTGTCTTAATGTATTTATAAATTGTTGAGATTCTTGGTATCATATACACACTATTATTATTATTATTATTATTATTATTATTATTATTATTATTATTATTATTATTATTATTATTATTATTATTATTTCATTTTATATTATTACTTCTATTTTGTCATTTGATTTTTAAATGGACCACAATGGAAATAAGTATTTTCACTTTCTTGTCATCCCTGTATTTGTAATGTATTTACAATTATATTATGTACTTACATTGAACTTACTAAATAAACTCATGCATGCACGCATACATGTACACAGATGCCACTTCACTTTTAATATATACATGATTTACCGCCCCCTGCTGGAATGGTGTGTAAGTCCAGAATGTAATTACCAACATCCACTGTTCAGTGTTGTTAGCTAATATCCATTTGTTCCCCAAAAATATTAGACCTATCAATGTTCTGTTTTGGCGGTGTTCATCGTTGACCTAAACTACATAAGCATACCAAATGGAAAATGTCAGCTCCCCCCGTGTTTCCGTGATCAAAGTTATACAGACACACACACGCACGCATGCACGCACGGAGAGGCCACTCGGCTATAAATATATAGATGCATGGACAGGTTGTGCACACAGAGTCCAACTGTGCATGCACATCCAAGAAAGGGTTTTAAAATTATTCTTATTACCCTCTCTCCAGACCATGCCATGTGGGTGTCCTCATCTTCTCTCTCTCTCTCTCTCTCTCTCTCTCTCTCTCTCTCGCTCTCTCACTCACACCCTCTCTCTCTGTTTTTGTAAGAGTTACAGTTATAAATTCCTATCAATTTTGCACTTTTTCTCTCTTTTGTAGTTTTCATGGTTTTGACAAAGGCATTTTTTTTAATTCACTGATTCAGTTCATGTTCAGTTCTTTGTAAAAATGAATGTGTTTTAGCTGTAAACTCATGCAACACATGAACCAGTTAAATTCCGAGTGTTGATTTAGGTGTCTTATTTGCTCAATAATATCTCAGTTCAAACTAAGCTGTTCCATTCTCACTGATACATGATAAAGCAGCTCTGACATGCAATTTTAAAATTGATTATTTTAACTCATATCATCTAGAACCTCAATGTTTTAAGCCTGCCAAGCCTTGAATGACAAATTATTCTGTTATTGAATATCAGTTCAAATTAGTATTGCTGAATATTGTTCGATCAATTTACTGTGCATTGCTGGATAGTTTCAAATTTTGTATAATTGTGTCCTTGCTGTGACTTGACTTCTATGGCATGAACAGAAAATTGTTGGAATGGAAATGTGTACATTTTCTTTGCTTGCTCTCAGCATCAGATGCTTGCATTCACTGTGAGCCTGGTGGGTCTTCATCGCAGTGGAGTCACAATGGCTGAAAAGATCAAATACTGGGCCATACCGTGAACATTCATGAAATCTGGGGAGTTCCTGAAGTGGAAATATGTTTACTGTCTGAAATCAGTGCTCCTGCATTTGTGTTGTCTCCACATATTATTATGGAGTTGAAGGGATAAATGGATGCACAGTCATACAGTGTGAAGAGTATAGGACTCAGTACACAGCCCTGTGGAGTGCCTGTATTTAGAATGAGGGTAGAAGATGTGTGATTTTGGGTTCTCACATGCTCTGGGTGGCTTGTGTTCCTCATGTATGACAGCACCGGTGTCCACATTAGCGCCACTGGGCAATAATCATTTACGCTTTTCACAGATGACTTTTTGGGGAATGGGATGAAGATTTGAGGTGTGTCAGAACACTAGCATGTTGTAGTGACAGGCAGAAAATTTTCATTTCTTTAAGGTGTTCTGCATATGCTTTTGTTACTTGAGCTGGCACACCATCTGGGCCTGCTGCCTTTATGCTCCTTCCTTAACTTCCTCAGCATCATTCTTACCTGTCAGCGTGGTAGAATCTGTGTCATCTCTCCAGCAGTTGGACAAATGAATCAGGCAGGCTCCCCTCTCTGGAAACTTTCAAAATGAGTGAAGAACTGGCTAACAACTGGTTAACAGGTAACAGCGACACCTGGTGGCTTATGTGAGAACTGTCACAAACACATCAAACAGTTATTGTCTGCTGCAACCATGGCCAAAAGTGGAGGAAGCTTTATGAAACCAGGCCCAGAAAATCAGCCTGTTTAATCAGAAAAAGCTTTGTGGTTTGCTGATTTCTTTTTTTAACCTTAGGGACACATAACGATGCATCCTGAGAACGCAGGGCAGGGGCTGGTACATAAGATTTAATTAGGTCAGCCAGGTAGTGAGGCGCTAGTCCATGAATGATGTTAGGAACAGAACCTTAAAATCAGACCCATTTTTCTTTGTGTCACAACAATTTCTGTGCAGATGTTTATGTAGCCTAAAATTGCTCCAGGTTTCCCCACCCACATCCAAAATATCCACTTGATTCTCTTGCTCTATTGTGACAATCCCTCCCAAGAAGTGCAAGGTGCTTTTGCTGTAGTTTTATTGTTGAAATCAAAACCAGAACACAAGATTCAAGATAAATTCCTTAAGCCTCGACTTCAATGTTGGCAGACGACCTGCAGCAAAATGTTTCTGAGTATCTTATCTCAGTGCTGTCAGTTTATTTAATGTTCCATTCAGGTTGTTGAATTCCAAACAATGATTTGTTGCTGGATTTTACTGCAGTTGTTGAAAGATAACACAAGTCTACAAAGTAAGTGATGACATTTATGGCATGAAAATGATACTCTTTAAAAATAATCTTGAGGATGGTTGTCCTTCTTATAATAATATATGTGCTTAATATTAAAGTTTTACTGTGAATTTTCTGCACTAAACAAGCAAGCCAAATGACCGCAAGGGGGCGATATTACCTCATCTATATGTGCACAGGTTCAGGCAAGTGGTTGTGTTGCATGCAGCACATTCAACACAGCACCCCTTCATGTGCCAAGACAAATCTGCAGTCGTTATAGTGACTACCACTGTGTGTTTGTTTTACGCACCAACAGCGACGAGATTGTCAGACAAACTGATTCTCAAAGCATTTAAATTTAAATACAAAAGCAGAAGATCACTCATTTGTGTTTTTACGTGGCTGTTCCAGGTTAACACAACGGCAGCTGGCTTGTTCATAAAACCATAAACTGTACAGACATTGCACCTGAACAGCAGAAACACAGAGCGTAACCTGCATAACGCTCTACTGAATAATAAGGTTTTCTGCCAGAAATCAGCTCCCTGGACTGTTGTACCGACTCTGCCCTTTTGTCAGCATTCAGCTTGTAGAGTGTATTGACACGGCTTTCCTCTGTGAAAGAGACTGATATCCTGTCCGACTACATGTCTCAGGAGTGCCGGGGTAGGAAAATGTTCACAGCTGCCCCCCCGTGACGGCTTTTTGAGAGCAGGCATGACCACAGCAGAAGTGAATAGGCTGTGATTGATCTACTCAAGCACCTCAGAGGTCACCGCTCAGGAGGCTGGAAAGTTGTTATCGAAGAACAGCTGCCAGGAGCAGGTGGTCAGGTTAAGGTAGTGTTGCAGTCAGTTTTATTCAGGGTCTGTCCGTGTGTCTTCCTGTGATCACAGGTTATTGTTTGACAGTGCAACTGGACATCACTGACTGTAGTGCAGCAGATAAGATCATATTCAGAGTGGAATCATGCAAATGGTGATACAAGCATCAAATTCGTCACAAATACTCCTTAGATGTTCCTCTTTTGAAAAAATCGATTGGCCACTTGAGTTTTCAATAGGTAGCCAGGAAGGGGACAATTGACGAATTACACAGGGGTCAAAATTAAAAGATGCTCCAAACATACTGATAAAGATACCAATTTTTATATGGCTGCACGCTCTGAAAGGCTGATTACTGGTTGGATATTTTCCCATATCGGACCAGTTCCCATGACAATCAGTCCGAAATGCGTATTTTCTTTACAAACCAGAAGCTAAAAACACGATTCGAAAAAGTAAGTCGGACATGAACGTACTCCATAAATATCTAAACAGCATCTGAAAAAACACACAGATTGAAAGCTTACCAGCTAACCACCGGACCATCTGTTAGCAAATTCTTCACGGAGGTGAAGCGAACAAGTCAGACTACGAGTCATCAGCAGCTTTCATATTCGTGCGATACTGTAAGTCTGCATGTTTATATATATATATATATATGTTTGTTTATTCCAAGTCAACATAATATATAATATATAACATAATATATAAACAATAATAATATAAACAATATAAACAAATAAACAAATAGTACAGTTTTATGTACACACTTGACACTGTTAATAAAATGGTGAAAAGAAAAAAGAAAATTAATAAAGACAAAAAAGGCATAAATGAATTAACATAACACAAACAGAATCAACTTGGAAAGGAGTGGGATGAAGACAAGCTTATTGACTCCCACCCCCAATTCCATCCTCAATTAAATTAAATTACTTAAATTACACGGTTGCCGTCATTTTGAGCTTAATATTTCATATATAATATATAAAGCACATAAATAATACAGTTATATATGTATGTGAACATACACCCACACACACATACATATGAACACACACATACATACATATCCATATATACACACATACACACACACACATACATATACATATATACACTCACACACACACACACACACACACACACATGCATTGGAGAGAAACGGCACCACAAATAAGAAAAAGAATACCATGCCACGATGGAAAAAGAAATTACAACAAAAAATCAGCCACCTAAGAGCAGAGATCTCCCAAATGGCCACATTTTTGGGAAACAAGAACCACAAAAAGAATCGCATTTAAAGAAAATACAATGTTGAAGACAAACTGCTAGGTGGAAGGCTGGCTGAACATCAAGCCTTAGTAAAAGCTTTCGCAGCACAAATTAGGAACAAAGACAAGAAAATACAAGCAAAACAGATAAACTATTTGCAAAAAATCCCAGACTAGTGTATAGAAAGCTGGCAAACAACACAATAGAAGTACAACAGCCACCTGAGAGAGAGGAAATTGAAAAATTCTGGAGACCACTCTTTGAAGACCCAAAACAACACCAAGAGGCTGAGTGGATTAAAAAAATAAAACAGAAAAACAAAGACAAACAACAAATGCCAGCAATTGTAATCACTGAAGAGGACATCAGAAAGAAAATGAGTGAATACAGTAACTTCAAGGCACCTGGCATCGACAAAATCCCAAATTTTTGGCTGAAAAGACTGACAGCATTACACCAACATTATGCTGTGACTTTCACAAAAATACTGAATGGAGAAGAAGACACACCAGACTGGCTAACGACAGGGAACACAACCCTAATTCCAAAGACCAAGGAAACACAGCTTCCCAACAAGTACAGACCCATCTGCTACCTAACAACAACGTACAAATGGCTGACAGGAATCATAGCTGATGCCATTTATGAACACCTTGACACTAGCTACCTGGAAAATGAACAGAAAGGATGTTCCAAAAGAAGATTAGGAGCTAAAGACCAGTTACTGACAGACAAAGTTATCCTGGAGGACTGCAAAACAAGGCAGAGGAACCTCAGCATGGCTTGGATTGACTACAAAAAGGCATTTGACAGTGTACCACACTCCTGGATCATGAGGTGCTTAGAACTCTACAACATAAATGAGGAAATAAGATCTTTCCTGAGAGCACAAATGAACAAGCGGAACATCACCATCACCCTCAATCACACAGAGGGACAAATAACAATCCCAGACGTACGAGTTCAGAGAGGGATACTTCAGGGAGACAGCCTTTCGCCTCTCTTATTCTGCTTAATCATGGACCTGCTCAGCAAGATTCTGAAGGAGCATGACATTGGATATGACTTAAGTAAAGACAAAGGAAAGGAAAACCAAAAACTTGTGAACCATCTGTGTATTTCGTCAATTGACCCCTACCTGGATGCCTATTGAAAATTTAAGTGGAGAAAATCGTTTTTTTTTTGTTTGTTTGTTTTTTTTTTCAAAAGAGGAATGTCTGGGGAGTATTTGTGCCGAATTTGATGCTTGTATCACCATTTGAAGGATTGTTTCAGTTATCTGCTGCACTACTGAGGCACATTACTTTTCGGTGATGGCACTTAAATGTAGGTGCTGTGAAAGGCCTACAGTCTGCAGAAGCTTAATGCAACCAGTCACCTCAGCTGGTCGATTGCACTGATGAGTTCCTGTCTACAATTTAAAGATAAAACAGTGAGGTGACAAATCCCCAAATGGTCTGAAGTGAAATTCTGCAGTGGACAACCTCATAACCTACAATCAGTTATATAAGTTTTGGGACACTGAGGCAATTGTGTAATATTGTCTCTGTACACTACTGCAATAGTGTTGAAATGAAATAATCTAAACATGATTAGAGAGCAGACTTTTGCCTTTAATTCAAAGGGTTTAACAACAATATCACATTAACCACTAAAGAATTCCAACCATTGATATGGACAGTCCCTACATATACAGTTATTCCCTGCATTGGCAACAGCGTAGGGTATGTATGGTAGAAATGTATAGATGAGTGGGTGGGTTCATCCTCCATCCCAGCTTTGAGGAAGACAACACTAAATGCAATCATGTTGAAACTCATCAAATTATAGTAAAATAGCACATAATAGGGATGAAGTGATTAAACGGTGGTTTATTTGGATGCACCAGATTATTAAAAAAAGCAACATAGATGTTTCTGCTGGATGGATTATGGAAAATTAACAACAGCTGTGGTGGAACTATACGAGGGCTGTCAATAAAGTATAGGTCCTTTTTATTTTTTTCAAAAACTATATGGATTTCATTCATATGTTTTTACGTCAGACATGCTTGAACCCTCGTGCGCATGTGTGAGTTTTTCCACGCCTGTCGGTGACGTCATTCACCTGTGAGCACTCCTTATGGGAGGAGTCGTCCAGCCCCTCGTCGGAATTCCTTTGTCTGAGAAGTTGCTGAGAGACTGGCACTTTGTTTGATCAAAATTTTTTCTAAACTGTGAGGCACATCAAAGTGGACACGGTTCTAAAAATTAAGCTGGTTTTCGGTGAAAATTTTAACGGCTGATGAGAGATTTTGAGGTGATACTGTCGCTTTAAGGACTTCCCATGGAGTGGGACATTGCGCAGCGCTCCCAGGCGCCGTCGTCAGCCTGTTTCAAGCTGAAAACCTCCACATTTCAGGCTCTATTGATCCAGGACGTCGTGAGAGAACAGAGAAGTTTCAGAAGAAGTCGGTTTCAGCATTTTATCTGGATATTCCACTGTTAAAGGAGATTTTTTTAATGAAAGATGTGCGGACGGGTCCACGTGTCGGGACGCAGCCAGCACGGTGCAGCGGCACAGGAAAAACACCTCCGTGTTGATAACCATTTGATAACCAGGCGGCTTTTGATGGCTTTCAGTGGAGTGAGTATCTGAGGAATTGTTTAACAGCTGGGCATGTTCCAACTTGTCCTTAAGGCTTCCAACAGAGGTGTTTTTCCTGTGGCGGAGCGTCGCGGCGGCTGCGAGCCGACGCTGCAATCCGTCCGCACGTCTTTCATTAAAAAAATCTCCTTTAACAGTGGAATATCCAGATAAAATGATGAAACCGACTTCTTCTGAAACTTCTCTGTTCTCTCACGACATCCTGGATCAATAGAGCCTGAAATGTGGAGGTTTTCAGCTTGAAACAGGCTGACGACGGCGCCTGGGAGCGCTGCGTGACGACCCGTTCCGTGGGAAGTCCTTAAAGCGACAGTATCACCTCAAAATCTCTCATCAGCCGTTAAAATTTTCACCGAAAACCAGCTTAATTTTTCGAACCGTGTCCACTTCGATGTGCCTCACAGGTTTAGAAAAAATTTTGGTCAAACAAAGCGCCAGTCTCTCAGCAACTTCTCAGACAAAGGAATTCCGACGAGGGGCTGGACGACTCCTCCCACAAGGAGTGCTCACAGGCGAATGACGTCACCAACAGGCGTGGAAAACTCACGCATGCGCACGAGGGTTCAAGCATGTCTGACGTAAAAACATGAATGAAATCCATATAGTTTTTGAAAAAAATAAAAAGGACCTATACTTTATTGACAGCCCTCGTATACTTTGTCTGGTACCAGCCAAACACTGGGCATGTCATGCATGTTGTTGCATTGGATCCACTGGTGTTCGGTGTCACGTGAGTGTGAGCTGCATAGAATTCTGAAGTGGTGCCAACTGGTGCAGCCGCCATCTACCACATGATGAACTGCTGCCTATAAATCATATTTTAAACATTATTTTAAATTATTTTGTACTGTTTCACATGCAAAGACCAGTTCATATGGCATAGTAGTTTACTCATGTGGACTTCTCCATGCTTATTCACAGTTTGTTTTTGGTGGATGCCATCTTTGATTTTCTCCTCTCGTTCCATTCTGGCTAACTTGCCTCACATGACCTCCCCTCATGGACTGTGCATTTCTGTATCAGTGAGGGCTTCAACTTGCAAGCTTGTTTCCATCTTATTTAATCCAAATTTACTCAAATAATCAAATAAATTGGTTTTAATCCATCGACATATTAGATGAATGCAATGCGAGAGGATTTACTTATTTATTTATTTATTTTAAATATCACTCCCCCATTGCTATTAAAATTATTGCTCCCATTGGTATGCACTGGAGTATTACACACAGATGATGAAGACACCTATGTGATTTGTGTAAATATACATATAATTCTGGGTAAAAACATCTCTTTTCTTTTTCTTAAAACTGCCACTCATTTAGTTAAGTTGATTTGTTCTTCTACTCCTCTTATTGTTTGAAATGTATTTTTACTGAATTGCATTGCTTGTTCCATCATTTTTTCTTATTGCTGGTAGTTGCAATTAGAATTGTGTGCTACAAATTTCTTGTATTTTGTCTTGCTTTTGTAGATCTTTTTTTTTTAATTGTTGTGGTTGCCAGAATGGTTGGTCACCCAACCAAGATGGGGCCGCTACTATTTAATCTTGCTCATTTGAAGGGGCTTGAGGACACATGTGTCACTATACATATAAATTTAATTATATGCATATTTATTTAAATAAACTGTTTAATGCTTTCTCATCATTATAAAGAAAAGTTCAGATCACCTGAAAGCTTAATTCTCTTTTTAAGACTTGCCATCAATGTGAGATAAAGTGCAGAGACTTAAATTAATGTGAAATAGGGAAAAAAAAATGCATATGACGTGATGTTTTACATGGGCATTTAAAATAAGGATTACTTATTGTTCTTATGTGCTATTATGTTTTGTTAAATCCAGATAATTAGAGCTGCCCAGAGCACTCACACCACATCTGTGGTTGAGTTATATCTTAACCCCCCCCCCCCCCCCCCCCCCCACACACACACACACACAGGTATGAATTAAAGGTTCATTACAAACAAACTGAAAAAATGTCATATCGTTTTAGATAAGTGCAACAAAAAAACTACTTATACACAAGCAAATGCAGCTTACAATATCACATTGAATGCACTTTATTTATTATACTGACTGTTTCCGATTGACATGGCAAAAGTCTTTACCCTGCTACCTACTCAATGGATTGGACTGCTTCTGTTTATTTATTTATTGAAATACTCTGAGCGAATAAGTTAAGATAGCAACCACAGGCGATGGCCACTGTGTTGGCAAATACAGGATGAAATTATCAAGAGCAAGGTAAAGTTAAACCAGCAATTAATAATGGATAGAGCATGGCGTTAGGGATGATACCAAAAGAACGGCCACATTTTGATCAAGCAGATGCTGATAGCACTTAATAATGCCTTACATGTCCTTCCCCAGTAAAGGCCAGTACCCATCTTGGCAGTTGGGTGGGCTGAGACAATGCAGATTAATTGTCTTTCCAGAGAACACAGACAGGACAGCTCCTTATCTCCTCTGCTACCTGCTCTACAAGCCAAAAACCTTTTATCAACACTGCAAATTACTGATGAGAAACACTGGGAATGTTTCAAAACCTTATGACCACCTGTCTTTTAGAGCATTTGGAAGACATCATGTGTTGTGCTAACCGGTGCCTTATTATTTCACCAACTTGTGATCATTATATATTTTACTTCTGCCTGCTAGATGTCAGTAATGTTAGTTAAATAGTAAGTCCCTTCGACTGCTCCCTTGTTTGCACTCGGGGTCACTGCAGCAAATCCAAGGCAGATCTGCATGCTGGTATTAGCACAAGTTTTATGCCGGATGCCCTTCCTGACGCAACTCCACATTATATGGAGAAATGTGGCAGGGGTGGGATTTGAATCGTGAACCTTCCGCACTGAAACAAAGCGCACTAACCGCTTGGCCACCACCCTGTCAGCAATGTTAGTTAAATGTATGGGAAAAATGAAGAAAAGGCTTGAGAAGACAATATTGATGGAAGTGGACTTGAATAAAAGTAAATAATATATTGTTGCAGTTCTTTATCATGTCCAATCAAACAACATGTGAACATGGCGTGAACTGACTTGTGAAAAAAGACATGATGGTGGAGGAGGTAAAGCCAACAGAGCAGGAATTGCTGTGTTTTCCAGCAAAAAAAAAAAAAAAAATCACCATACATTGAGGCCATGAGACTGGACTTGAAGTAGGATCCTTGAAAACACTATGTAACACAATTTTTGTTCCTGGCTTCTAAGTGTTATATTTCAACTGCTTATGTCTAAAGTCTATGGAAAAATGACTACATTCAGCACAAACTTTGATTTATTTTTTTTTTAACTTTCTAGAAAGTTCTAAAAGTTTCTTGAAATTTCTAGATAATTCTGGAAACTTCTAGAAAATTCTGGACAGTTCTAGCAGTTAAAGAATATTCTAGAAGACTACTCAGTAGTAGTGAAGGTGAATCGAGAATATTCTTGAAAACAGACAAATTTCAAAATATCATTGTCCTGATCACAGAAGCAAAGTTTCTGTGGAATAACAGCTATTTTCTATTTATTTAAGGCATAACAGGTTAGGAAAACACACTGTGTACCCAGGAACAAAACAAAAATAAAAATGTTACATAGTGAAATGAGCATCATTGGCTGTAATAGTAGTTTTACAAGTCTAGGGAGTGTAGCTACATTTGTGTTTGTAAATGAAAAAGACCATGTGAAATTGGAAAATGGGCTCAGCAACTTTGATGCTCATTGTGCTCCAAATAAAAATGAGATATACAATATGAGAGATATGTATTCTGTTCTCAAAAGCAGCAGCATGGTGAATTTCCGAATGACCTCAAACTAAAAGCACAGACATGCAATTTTGATACACTAAGGGACTTTATGATCAGGGGCCAGATTGTGTGTAGTGTTTTGAACAAAAACGTCAGAGAAAAACTGCTGATTCTAAAACATCATCCTGAAGTTTGCAGATGACACTGCAGTGATCAGTCATATCACTGGAGGTGACAAAGTGGCCTACGGGAGGGAGGTGGCCGGTCTCGTGTCATGGGGTGAGGACATCAACCTCACCCTCAACACAAACAAGATGAAGGAGATGATTGTGGACACAAGGAAGGAGAAGAAACCTCATCAACCACTATTTATCTGGGAGCTTGAAGTGGACAGGAAGAGCAGCTTTAAATACCTGGGTGTCCACATTAGTGAGGACCTCACCAGGACACTGAACACCTCACAGGTTAAGAAGTCCCAACAACAGTTGTATTTCTTGAGGAGGATGAGGAAGTTTGGCATGTCACCCAAGATCCTCAGTAACGTCTACAGTTGTGTCGTTGAGAGCATCTTAACCAACTTCATCACAAAGAGTGGTTAAGACTGACGAGAGGATCACCAGGGCTCCACTGCCCTGTCTGCAGAGCATCTACCACACAGAGTCCACAGGAGAGCTGCTTACATGCTCAAAGACCCCACCTACCCAAAACACAGACTGTTCACCCTTCTTCCCGCATGCTGGAGGTAAAGTGTGAAATGCAGCACATCAAGACAAAAAAAACCTCTTTCTTTCCCGCTCTCGCTTTTCAGACTCCTGTACAGTTAACAGGAGTCACATCCATGGACTACCTCATCACTCATTATACATTTTGTACATACACATTTGCATTTTGCACTTTCCATTGCACATTGCACACCCCATTGTACCATAATTTCCGGACACCTGAATATTAGCCACACCCACCAATTTTAAAAAGAAAAAAGAAATTGTACATAAATAGGCCACACTTGTCTATAAGCCGTGGGTCTCCACATTGTAACATGAGATATTTACACATAAAGATGTTAGACAGCAATACTTTTTAACTTTTAATGAAATACGTCTGCAAATGCTTTTTTCCCCTGAAGTGTTAAATATTGATGCGCACGTCATCCAGCGCACGCACGGTGTCTCTGCTCCACATAATGAACTGAGTAATTTTAACTTTTTCTTGAGATTTCATCGAAATCTGATGTCCACGTCTTCTGCAATTCCTGTGCTAGTCAGAGGACGTCCTGGATAAAACACAGCGTCCAGTTTTGAAATTAACAGCACATTCCACTGTTACAGGAGTTTTTGTCATGGAAAGAGGAGTGGAGGAATTCCGCGCGTCGGGACGGAGCCGCATGGCGCAAAGCAACGCCGTGATGAAGCCTCACAGGACATGTTCTGGCATGTCCAGCTCATCCACAGTTTCTCGGATAGTCACACGACTGAAAAGCCACCGAAAGCCGTCTGAAAGCCATCTGAAAGCCGTCCTATGAGACCAACACGGAGGTGCTTTTGTCCCGCGCCATGAGCGGCTCCGTGCGCATCCGTCCGCTTTTCTTTCCATGAAAAAAACTCCTGTAACATTGGAATGTGCCAAAAAAGTACTGATGTCCACGTCTCCTGCCATTTTTGTGTAAGTCAAACGATGTCCCGGATCAACAAAGCCTTCACGTTGGAAATGATCTGGTTGTTTCATATATATACAAATCAGTCTCAAAGTTCCTTTTTAGACGTGAGACTGTTCTGTAACTGAGCAGCACACACCGCAGTTTTTGCACAGTGGAAAGCGGCTCCTTTTATCGTGACTGCATCAAAATTAACAGTTATCACTTAAAAAACGAGTCATCAGAACATGATATCACACTTATGTAAACGTTTTATATATATATATATATATATATATATATACCTAAGACTTGAAACTCATTGTCAAACATTGGATTACTTATGGCCTCTGAAAATGGGTGGATACTATATAGTAATGGTAGTAATAACTACACTACACATCTTAATTGCTTCATATCAAATCAAATGAGACAGTGCAAATATTTTACAGAAGAACAATTCAAAATTATAAAATCAATGATGAAAATTTTTCAATTATACATTTCAACAGCAGAAGTCTTTCTCGTAATCTGTCCACTATTAATGATTGTTTGAAAACATCCAAAAAACGTTTTTCAGTTATTGCAATTTCAGAAACATGGTTAAATGAGGATAATAAAGATCTGGTATATCTTGATGGTTATGAATTGTTCCTGGTTAATAGGCAGACGAGAAGGGGCGGAGGCGTTGCATTGTTTGTAAGGTCAGATTATAACTGTAAACTCATTAACAACATGTCATTTTCAGTGGACAACATCATGGAATGTGTTACCATAGAAATTACATCTATAAACTCCAAAAACATAGTTGTTAGTTGCATTTACAGAGCTCCTGGGACAAATATTGACACCTTTGAAGACATTATCTTAGGAATGTACAACAAAATCAACAGAAATAAGCATTTATTTGTCTGTGGAGATTTCAATATAGATTTTTTTAAACCCTCACAATCATCCACAAATTACCTCATTTATAAACACCTTGTACTGTTTAGGACTGTTTCCAACCATCATTCATCCTAGCAGAATAACTATGGACTCAACAACTCTCATTGACAATATTTTAACTAACGTTATATCCGGTAATCTTAGTGGGGGACTACTGGTCAGTGATATCAGTGATCACTTGCCAGTTTTCTCAGTCTTTGCATTGGAGGGTTGTTGTATGTATCAAAGCAATATCAAATTCATGAGTAGAAAAGTAACACCTGAAACAACTGATAATTTAAGGGAGGATTTATCAAGTCAGAATTGGTCAGATGTTTTTGTTGATGATGTTGACAGGTCATATGATGCTTTCATTTCCATTTTTTCCAGTTTGTATAATAAACACTGTCCATTTGTTGACAAAATATATAGAAATCAATATAGCAACAAACCATGGATAACTAAGGGACTTCAGAGGGCATGTAAAAAGAAAAACGTACTATATAAACAATTCATAAAACTACGAACTAAGGAAGCTGAAAGTAAGTATAAAACATATAAGAATAAGTTAATCAATATCATGAGACTCAGTAAAAAAACATATTATAATGAGTTACTTGTCAAAAATAGAAATAACATCAAAAACACATGGAACATATTAAATGAAATAGTAAAAAAGAATAGAGTAACTAGAGATTATCCTTCATTTTTTCAGAGTAACAACTACATCACGATTGATAACGACGAGTCTATTGCTGAACACTTTAATGAATACTTCGTTAATGTGGGTAAAAATCTTGCCAGTAAGATTGACTCATCAACTAATAACTTCTGGGTAAATAATTCAACGTTTAACAAATCTGTTTCAATGTTCATTGGTGGTACTCATGAAAGGGAAATACTTGATCTGGTTCATGGTTCAAAAAGTAAGAAATCGACTGATTTTAATAATTTGGATATGGCTTTATTAAAAAAAGTTATTGATTGTATAGTAAAACCGTTCAATTATATTTGCAATATGTCAATAAGTACTGGTAAATTTCCTTCTCAAATGAAAATAGCCAAAGTAATTCCTCTGTTTAAAACTGGTGACAAACACACATTTTCTAATTATAGACCTATATCACTCCTGCCACAATTTTCCAAAATTTTGGAAAAAATATTTGCTAAAAGATTAAATGATTATTTACTGAAGCATAACATCATTTGTGAAGAACAATATGGATTCAGAAGGTCTCGAACTACATCACATGCTTTGATGGACTTTGTGGAAAGTATTGCAACTGCAATTGATAATAAACAATACACAATAGGTGTTTTTTTTTTTGATTTACAGAAAGCGTTTGACACAATTAACCATGGAATACTATTAAGTAAACTGCAGAAATATGGAATCAGAGGTCTGGCATATGAATGGATAGCTAGTTATTTACAAGGCAGATTTCAGTATGTTCAATTCAATAATACAAATTCTGAACTCAGGGATGTCACATGTGGGGTGCCGCAGGGCTCAGTGCTGGGTCCTTTGTTGTTTATAATCTATATAAATGATATAAGTTGGGTGTCGAGTTCACTGAGATGTGTCCTTTTTGCGGATGATACATCTGTGTTCTGTAGCGGTGAAAATCTTGAACAGCTTCTGGACATAGTGGAGAAAGAACTGGAAAAATTTAAGGTTTGGTTTGATGCTAATAAGTTGTCACTCAACCTTGGGAAAACTAAATGTATTATATTTGGAAATAAACAGGCACCCAAATGTAAAAATTTAACTATAAACAATAAGGAAATTGAGTTAGTAACAGAGAATAAATTTTTAGGTGTTATAATTGATAATAAACTTAGCTGGAAACCACATATAAATTATGTGAAATCAAAATTGTCAAAAACTATAGCCATTTTGTATAAAGCCAAAGACCTACTGCCGCAAGAAGGGTTACTTACTTTATATCATTCTCTGATGGTACCATATATGACATATTGTGTTGAGTCATGGGGAAACACTTACAAATCAAATACCAATCCAATATTCCTTTTGCAAAAACGAGCCATACGAATCATCTGCAATAAACAATATCGTGAACCAACTCATTCTCTATTTGTGTCTTTAAATTTATTAAAATTCATTGATTTGGTCAATTACATTACAATTCAAACTTTATTTCGAGCGAAAAACCAAGCCTTACCGAGACATGTCCAGAGTCTGTTCCGATTGAGGGAATCCAGATATAGTTTAAGAGGTTGTGCAATTTTTATGAAACCACCAGTAAGAACAAATGTAAAGGGTTTTTGTGTGTCTGTGGTTGGGGTGAGGAAATGGAACAAATGTTCAACAGAGGTTAGAATGAGTGAGATTTAAGAAACTACTCAAAAAGAACATCATGTCTAAGTATCATAAAGAAGCAAATATAATTTGATTTATATGGAATGTTCAATTTATAAGTGGGACTTATTGTATATTTGAATGTGTGGGTATGTATATGCGTATGTAGATATATAGATATGGGTAGGTGTATATGTATATGTATATAAGTGACTGTGTATATGTATGTATATATTTGTTTGTAAAGTATATACGTATGTATATAGGTATATGTGGCACAGCCCAAGCAGAGGGTCACCCCCAAGAGCCTGGTCTGCTTGAGGTTTCTTCCTTATAGGGAGTTTTTCCTCACCACAGTTGCCTAGTGCTTGCTCTGGGGGTTGGTAAGGTTAGTCCTTACTGCCTTGATTTGACTTTCTTATGATCTGGTACTATATAAATATAATTATAAGTGAATAGTATATTGATGTGTATGTCTGTGTGTCGACATGTAGTAGTGAATTTATATTTATGTAAATATGACTGATTAGAATTGTTGGACTTGTACTAGCAGGGGTGGGCGCTAATAAGCTTTGCTTCAGCCCACACCCTTTCGGACTCACTAGTTTTGTCTGTGTTTGTTTGTGGAATTGTTCATTTTTTTCTATTTGAATATTTTGTGTGCCGAATTAAAACTTTGTGTGCCGAATAAAAATCAATTTTATTTATATAGCGCCAAATCACAACAAACAGTTGCCCCAAGGCGCTTTATATTGTAAGGCAAGGCCATACAATAATTACGTAAAAACCCCAACGGTCAAAACGACCCCCTGTGAGCAAGCACTTGGCGACAGTGGGAAGGAAAAACTCCCTTTTAACAGGAAGAAACCTCCAGCAGAACCAGGCTCAGGGAGGGGCAGTCTTCTGCTGGGACTGGTTGGGGCTGAGGGAGAGAACCAGGAAAAAGACATGCTGTGGAGGGGAGCAGAGATCAATCACTAATGATTAAATGCAGAGTGGTGCATACAGAGCAAAAAGAGAAAGAAACACTCAGTGCGTCATGGGAACCCCCCAGCAGTCTAAGTCTATAGCAGCATAACTAAGGGATGGTTCAGGGTCACCTGATCCAGCCCTAACTATAAGCTTTAGCAAAAAGGAAAGTTTTAAACCTAATCTTAAAAGTAGAGAGGGTGTCTGTCTCCCTGATCTGAATTGGGAGCTGGTTCCACAGGAGAAGAGCCTGAAAGCTGAAGGCTCTGCCTCCCATTCTACTCTTACAAACCCTAGGAACTACAAGTAAGCCTGCAGTCTGAGAGCGAAGCACTCTATTGGGGTGATATGGTACTATGAGGTCCCTAAGATAAGATGGGACCTGATTATTCAAAACCTTATAAGTAAGAAGAAGAATTTTAAATTCTATTCTAGAATTAACAGGAAGCCAATGAAGAGAGGCCAATATGGGTGAGATATGCTCTCTCCTTCTAGTCCCTGTCAGTACTCTAGCTGCAGCATTTTGAATTAACTGAAGGCTTTTCAGGGAACTTTTAGGACAACCTGATAATAATGAATTACAATAGTCCAGCCTAGAGGAAATAAATGCATGAATTAGTTTTTCAGCATCACTCTGAGACAAGACCTTTCTAATTTTAGAGATATTGCGTAAATGCAAAAAAGCAGTCCTACATATTTGTTTAATATGCGCTTTGAATGACATATCCTGATCAAAAATAACTCCAAGATTTCTCACAGTATTACTAGAGGTCAGGGTAATGCCATCCAGAGTAAGGATCTGGTTAGACACCATGTTTCTAAGATTTGTGGGGCCAAGTACAATAACTTCAGTTTTATCTGAGTTTAAAAGCAGGAAATTAGAGGTCATCCATGTCTTTATGTCTGTAAGACAATCCTGCAGTTTAGCTAATTGGTGTGTGTCCTCTGGCTTCATGGATAGATAAAGCTGGGTATCACCTGCGTAACAATGAAAATTTAAGCAATGCCGTCTAATAATACTGCCTAAGGGAAGCATGTATAAAGTGAATAAAATTGGTCCTAGCACAGAACCTTGTGGAACTCCATAATTAACCTTAGTCTGTGAAGAAGATTCCCCATTTACATGAACAAATTGTAATCTATTAGATAAATATGATTCAAACATACTGCAGCTAGAGTACTGACAGGGACTAGAAGGGGAGAGCATAACTCACCCATATTGGCCTCTCTTCATTGGCTTCCTGTTAATTCTATAATAGAATTTAAAATTCTTCTTCTTACTTATAAGGTTTTGAATAATCAGGTCCCATCTTATCTTAGGGACCTCATAGTACCATATCACCCCAATAGAGCGCTTCGCTCTCAGACTGCAGGCTTACTTGTAGTTCCTAGGGTTTGTAAGAGTAGAATGGGAGGCAGAGTCTTCAGCTTTCAGGCTCCTCTCCTGTGGAACCAGCTCCCAATTCGGATCAGGGAGACAGACACCCTCTCTACTTTTAAGATTAGGCTTAAAACTTTCCTTTTTGCTAAAGCTTATAGATAGGGCTGGATCAGGTGACCCTGAACCATCCCTTAGTTATGCTGCTATAGACTTAGACTGCTGGGGGGTTCCCATGATGCACTGAGTGTTTCTTTCTCTTTTTGCTCTGTATGCACCACTCTGCATTTAATCATTAGTGATTGATCTCTGCTCCCCTCCACAGCATGTCTTTTTCCTGGTTCTCTCCCTCAGCCCCAACCAGTCCCAGCAGAAGACTGCCCCTCCCTGAGCCTGGTTCTGCTGGAGGTTTCTTCCTGTTAAAAGGGAGTTTTTCCTTCCCACTGTCGCCAAGTGCTTGCTCACAGGGGGTCGTTTTGACCGTTGGGGTTTTTCCGTAATTATTGTATGGCTTTGCCTTACAATATAAAGTGCCTTGGGGCAACTGTTTGTTGTGATTTGGCGCTATATAAATAGAATTTATTTGATTTGATTTGATCATCTTCCTGCAAGTCACCAAAGCATTTTTGATTTGAATAAACAAACAAACAAAACACTACATGGCTTGGGAACCCCTGAAATGCAGCCCACATGGTCCTGTGCATAACACCCATCCCCCTGAACTGGATTGTTCACACATGAGGTCGAAATGATGATGGGTGGAGCAAATACATTAGATTAGATATAAATGTATTAATCCCTTGGGAAGAATCCGTCAGTGAAATTGAGGTTCCAGCAGCATTGTATAGCAGCACATAGGATAAGAAGCACACAGAGTATCAAAAGTGAAAAAAAGAAAAACATTTTGCAAATATACATATAAATACAAATAAACAATAGAAACACCAGATATACCGATCAGTACTGGTTTACTGGCTACTACTGTTCCTCTTATTCTCATTCCTGCCTCTGTCTTCCTGTTACACACACGTTCTAATGGTGTGTCCCATTTCTGTTTCCATTATGACCCCCCCCCCCGCCCACCCCAAAATTGTAAGTCCAACTCATCAAAAGTTCAAGATGGCTGTGAGCATCAGTAGTACTGAAAGATGTAGTTTTTACATTTTTTTTTAGGACTCCTGTTGGGGAAAGTGTAGTGACACGGACCCACAACAGGGGGCGCAAATGAACGGTCAATAGATGAGCCAAAAGGTAACAATTTAATGTTGTGAATGTGCACAACGAATATACAGATAATCTCAGAATCTGATTATAGTCAATTCACAAAGGTGACGTGTGGGCAGGCTCGAGGATAGAAGACGTCTGTCCTGAGAAGAGCCGGAACCACACGATTTCCACCGCCACAGAACCCGGTGAATACTGGAGCCACCAAGTCCTGAATTCCCAGGTGATCACCGTCCCCGACTGTCGGATCTGGTACTCCTGGTGAGGAGCACAAACAGTGAGATGTGGGTGTGTGCACACCCAGTAACAAAAACAGTCAGAAGGTGGAAAGTCACCTCCACCTCTAATCACACACATGTGCAGCTCCTGTTAAAGCACTTATCTGGAAGGAGTGAGAGGCGAAGACGTCGGCACTCTCATAAACCACCAATCAGCTGACAAGGCTCCACAGGAAAACGGCTGCAAACAGATCACACGTAAGTCACAGTTCTGACACAGCAGAGAATATTACCTTCACAGGTAGATGATATCTCGGCAATCAGGTGGAGATGACGTCCGGTCTTTATGGAGTGAGATGATGTAGAGCAGATGGGTGACAGCTGTCACTCATTATCTCTTGACAGCTGTCCCAGTTGTGTCCGTGGCGGCAGCGCCCTCTCGTGCCTGAAGCCCGCACTTCAGGCAGGGCGCCCTCTGGTGGTGGGCCAGCAGTACCTCCTCTTCTGGCGGCCCACACAACAACTTCTGTCTTTTTTGTGTCCAAATTTACAAATTGTGCACACAGTGCTCTCCTCCTGCTGTCTGTGGACATGTTGTTATAGTATTTTTATGCATGAAATACCACGTAATGTGGTATTTATCAATTGGTGCCATTAATAATGGCTAACCCAGCAGATGTTGCTAACAATGACTTGTGACACCACGCTACACACTGAGCAGTGAATTAAAACATTAATGTAACTTGTGCACCATCTGTCCTCTTCTTCTAAAAGTTCTCTTCAGTGGGCCTTATATTTTTGTGGCACTCTATACTCCAAAACCATGGTGGGGCTCAGCTTGTTTTAGGACTTGCACTGTTGCGTGGAAAATGGAAGCATGTGGGTGTGATGTCATTTCCAGTCACAATTTCATTTCCAGGTGCAATTTATGACTTCAGGGTCAAATGGAAAGTGTCATAACGAGTGGAAAAAAAAAACAAACAAAAAAAACGGTTACGTGACTTGTGGTGACATCTTGCTGTTAATCTGTCTGCATGTAAATCCAGCTATTTTATTTATTTATTCTCTGAAAATTCCAGGTCGTTGTGCATTTGGAGGCACAAATAGACATAGCAAGGGCTTCAAGTACAGATTCCCTTCAGATCTGAACAAAAGAAAAATAAAGTCAGCTGTGTGGGACAGCCGCGACTTCATCGTCAAAGCTTTGAGAGGTAAATTTATTGTTCAGTCACATGTAAAGTAAAACTCACCTACCGTCATCATATAAACCAGATATCCGCAGTCACCGGACAAAAAAGTCCCAATGTTTTTGTATTATTTTCCATGTAATAAACACCATATAAAACGTATTTTGTAGAACGGATTTTTCGCTCACATCAGATAAAATGTCCCATCTGATCGCAATGTATTTCTGTTAAAAAACCCTTGCATGTGGGACCGGAGTAAATTCTGTGACTAAAAAAATGGTTGTTTATTTTTTTCACACCATGCTCAGGCTCAAACCTGCAGCCTGAAGTGCACCTGTTAAATCTGACACAGCAAAAGGCTGTGATTTGACACTTTTCTGCTTTCACTCCTTCCTCTCCCATCATATTATAATAGTTTTTGTAGTGTGCAGTGTAGAATCTTGGTGGTTTTCCTCACTTGTCTCCTTCTTGCATGGTCTCTCAGAATTTTTTTTAGATGAATTGACTGTCATATTGAGTTACTTGTTCGCTGAGACTATGATCGGTCTCATGTGTCTGCCCACAGCATTTATACTACGACAACAGAAGTGTAATAATTCACCAATATGAATTGAAAATCGACATTAAAATAAGATACATCTATGTTGGTACACGGACCCCTGGATTAACATAAATGTAGTATGAACTGGATGGAATAGCCTAATTTTAATGTTATGAATCAGTTAAGCTGTTATGTTGCTACTTTTCCATCTTCAAACTCTCGTAAAAATTTAAAGGCTAGCTAGCGTGAGGAGCTGGCAAGATTTGTCATAGTAACATTACCCTTGTCGACAAGATATGAACAAAAGCAGCATCATGTCTGATAGTACGATACGATACGATACACTTTATTGTCCCTTCCGGGAAATTTGTCTTAGACTCCAAGAGCTGCACAAGTAAAAGTAAAACCGCCATGACATAATTACATAACTCATACAAATTACATAACTTCATACACACATCAATCATACATATTGCACATCCTTAATACACATATCCAAATTACACATGCCCGTATTACACCTCGGTCTCCCATAATAATTCATGCATATTGCACATATCCCTAAACACACATACCCCTATTGCACAGCCATCTCCCACATATGGTTAAGGAAAATACTAACAGTGAATAAATAACACTAAAATAACAATGCCACCATGTCATTAACGCACAATCCTACTACCTATCCCAGGAACCATATTTAAGACTCTGATGTAGGCACAAATGAGTTTTTAAAGCGATTCAATTTGCACTGAGGGACTCTGTATCACCTACCAGATGGTAGGAGTTCATACTCAGGATAGAGGATGTGAGAAGGATCTGACAAAGCTCGCTGCGCTCCTTTGAGAACAGACTGTTCATACATGGACTGCAGGGAAGAGTTTCCCGTCCTCCCTACCACTTTCATAGCAGTCTTCACCAGACAAGGAAGCCTGGATTTTAACTGGACAGAGAGATTACCGTACCAAGATGACATCCCATACCGGATAATGCTTTCCAAAACAGCCTGATAAAACAAAAACAAGATTTTCTGCTCAACCCCAAATGCCCTAAGTCTGCGCAGAAAATATAACCTCTGCTGTAAACGAGAGCATAGGTTATTGACATGCGTTTCCCAGCTGAACTGATTATCTACACTCAACAAAAATATAAACGCAACACTTTTGGTTTTGCTCCCATTTTGTATGAGATGAACTCAAAGATCTAAAACTTTTTCCACATACACAATATCACCATTTCCCTCAAATATTGTTCACAAACCAGTCTAAATCTGTGATAGCGAGCACTTCTCCTTTGCTGAGATAATCCATCCCACCTCACAGGTGTGCCATATCAAGATGCTGATTAGACACCATGATTAGTGCACAGGTGTGCCTTAGACTGTCCACAATAAAAGGCCACTCTGAAAGGTGCAGTTTTGTTTTATTGGGGGGATACCAGTCAGTATCTGGTGTGACCACCATTTGCCTCATGCAGTGCAACACATCTCCTTCGCGTAGAGTTGATCAGGTTGTCAATTGTGGCCTGTGGAATGTTGGTCCACTCCTCTTCAATGGCTGTGCGAAGTTGCTGGATATTGGCAGGAACTGGTACACGCTGTCGTATACGCCGGTCCAGAGCATCCCAAACATGCTCAATGGGTGTCATGTCCGGTGAGTATGCCAGCCATGCAAGAACTGGGACATTTTCATCTTCCAAGAATTGTGTACAGATCCTTGCAACATGGGGCCGTGCATTATCCTGCTGCAACATGAGATGATGTTCTTGGATGTATGGCACAACAACGGGCCTCAGGATCTTGTCACGGTATCTCTGTGCATTCAAAATGCCATCAATAAAATGCACCTGTGTTCTTCGTCCATAACAGACGACTGCCCATACCATAACCCCACCGCCACCATGAACCACTCAAGCCACAACATTGACATCGGAAAACCGCTCACCCACACGACGCCACACACGCTGTCTGCCATCTGCCCTGAACAGGGTGAACCGGGATTCATCCGTGAAGAGAACACCTCTCCAATGTGCCAAACGCCAGCGAATGTGAGCATTTGCCAGCTCAAGTCGGTTACGACGATGAACTGGAGTCAGGTCGAGACCCCGATGAGGACGACGAGCATGCAGATGAGCTTCCCTGAGACGGTTTCTGACTGTTTGTGCAGAAATTCTTTGGTTATGCAAACCGATTGTTTCAGCAGCTGTCCGAGTGGCTGGTCTCAGACGATCTTGGAGGTGAACATGCTGGATGTGAAGGTCCTGAGCTGGTGTGGTTACACGTGGTCTGCGGTTGTGAGGCTGGTTGGATGTACTGCCAAATTATCTGAAACGCCTTTGGAGATGGCCTATGGTAGAGAAATGAACATTCAATACACGAGCAACAGCTCTGGTTGACATTCCTGCTGTCAGCATGCCAATTGCACGCTCCTTCAAATCTTGCGACATCTGTGGCATTGTGCTGTGTGATAAAACTGCACCTTTCAGAGTGGCCTTTTATTGTGGACAGTCTAAGGCACACCTGTGCACTAATCATGGTGTCTAATCAGCATCTTGATATGGCACACCTGTGAGGTGGGATGGATTATCTCAGCAAAGGAGAAGTGCTCACTATCACAGATTTAGACTGGTTTGTGAACAATATTTGAGGGAAATGGTGATATTGTGTTTGTGGAAAAAGTTTTAGATCTTTGAGTTCATCTCATACAAAATGGGAGCAAAACCAAAAGTGTTGCGTTTATATTTTTGTTGAGGATAAGTAAACGCCTAGATACCTGTAAAAGCTGACCTGATTGACTTCTTCATCATGGATTACCAGAGGGGTATGATCACCAATAGAACAAGGGTCAATTATCATCTCCTTAGTTTTCTTTACATTTATAGTAAGAAAGTTAGCATCACACCAGTGGACAAAAGACTGCACCTCCTCAAAGTACAGTGATGGATCTGAGTCTTTATGAAGCAGACTGAGGATGGCAGTATCATCAGAAAACTTAAAAACATGATTTGTTATGTGTCGGACGCAGCTCGGAGAACCGACCAGCGTTTGAAGGACCCAGTATGAAATAAGCAGAGCACGGTACAAAGGCTAACTGAATTTAATACATAACAGTGATAATATAATAACAAAAAGGTGCGGCCTGGCGTGGTGCGCTCCCAGCAGCGCTAACGGTCCGGAGCCAGAAGCTGTTTCGGACCCAAGGACCCCGCCGACACCCCCCAGGTGGCCGCAACAACCGAGTCTGTGAAAGAAGGAACCATTATGTGAGTCCACACTCTACACACAGAACACTTAAAGGTGTACAAACAGCAAACACTTCCTGGCTTGATTACTGATCAGCTTCCCAACCTGCAGGCATGGAACATCCAGTTCACAAAACTCCACTGCAGTGGAAGCTGATACATGACTAACAAACAGCTCAATACAATAAGGTGTGAGGGACACCACATTTACTGACTGTATAACTGTTAGTCACAAAATCTAACGTACCTCAGGAAGTGTGCTGACGAGCGTGAAACCTCACCCCCTCCTCTTTCACAGACTGTGCATCAAACCTGGACATTCTCAGCATCCGCTGCTGATGAGATGGCTCCCGAGACGACGATCTCACCCGTCTGGTCACAAGGTCGAGTCTCTGGCAAATACACACTGTGCACTCCAGTCTTAAATGCCAACATGTTCCAATCCATCCAGATGCACCACAGCTGTGAGTCCTGACGAGTCGCAGGTGATCAGGGTGAGGTCCTGACAGCCTCAGCAACACAGCCACTCAGTCCCAAATGCACGCCACCTGGGAGGAAAACCAAAAGACAGAAACAAACCGGCAGCCAGGCCCCCCCAGCCATATAACATGATTTCCATGAAAGCGGTAATGCAATCATTAGTATAGAGAGTAAAAAGGACAGGCGAACTGACACAACCCTGAGGTACGCCAGTACTGATGTTTTTAGAATCAGAGACAGTGTTATTAACTCTGACATTTTGAATTCTATCTATTAAAAAAGAATAAAACCATTTTATAATTACAGGATTTACTGACAGGTGAATTAATTTTTGAATCAGTAAATGAGGCTGTAACGTGTTAAAAGCTGAACTAAAATCAATAAATAAAAGACATGCGTAAGCCTTTGGGTCTTCGAGGTGTTTTAGTGACAGGTGGGTGATGCCATTAATGGCATCATCTGTACCCCGCCTTCTCCTATACGCAAACTGCAAGGGATCTAGATCTGAATTTATCTCTGACTTTAAAATAGACACCATATATTTTTCCAAACATTTCATAACAACAGAAGTTAAAGCTACCGGTCTAAAATCATTGTTAGTCGTTGGGCAGGGTTTTTTTGGGTACTGGAACAATAATTGACTTTTTCCAGAGTAAAGGAACTGTGTGCTGATCCACAGACTGCTGGAAAACCGGGCACCAGGCTGGTGTGAGCTCCTCTGCAAAAGTCTTTAAAAGAAAAGCTGAGATGCCATCTGGGACAGCAGACTTATTTTTCTGAACCCTACTAAAAAGTAACTTAATTTTGCTTGGATCAACTACTAACCTGGGGCGCAAATCAATAGATGAAATGGAATTTAAAATGTTAACACGATCCAAAGAAAAATCCTGAGTCTCAAATCTCAAATAAAAGTCATTGAGCTCATTTGCTTTTTCATGATCATCATCTGTTACAAAACTTTTCCTTTTTGTTACCATATTAGCTGCCACTTTCATTGAATCCCAAAGTTTTTTAGAGTCCATTGAGGCAAAATTCTGCTCAATATTGTCCTTGTGCCTCTTCCTTGCATGCCTTAGCATCTGGTTCAGTTCATTTTGCACAGTTTTTAACCCCATCCAGTCTTGATTCTTAAAAGCCATTTTTTTTACGGTTAATACAGTCTTTAACTTCCTTGGTTATGTAAGGCTTGTTGTTTGGATACATAATAATATCCTTTCTGGTAACCACACAATCAGTACAAAACTGTATGTAGTCTGTTATAGTATCCGTAGCCTCATCAATGTCCAGAGTATGAAAAATGTCCCAATCTGTGCAAAGGAAAGATCCCTTTAAAGCCTCTACGTTATCACTTGACCAAACAGGCACTGTCCTGATCTGTGGCTTGCTGCTCTTCAACACAGTCTTATAAGTTGGGATCAGATGTATTATGTTATGATCTGAATTAGACAAGGTGTTGGGAAAGTGTAGGTACACAGACCCACAACAGGGGGCGCAAATGAACGGACAATGGAGGAAGTCAAATAACAACACTTTACTGTTGTGAATGGGCACAACAAATACAACAGATTACAACAATGGACAAAAAGCCAAATCACAAAAGGTGTCGTGTGGGCAGGCTCAAAGATAGGAGACGTCTGTCCAAAGCAGAACCGGAACCACACGATTTCCTCCGCCACCAGACCCCGGGAATACTGGAGCCGCCAAGTCCCGAATTCCCAGGTGGCCACTGCCTCCGCGTGTCGGACCTGGTACTGCTGGCGAGGAAAAAAGAAACAATTAAATGTGGGCGCGTTTGCACCCAGCAATCCGCACGGCAGGAAAACTACCTCCACCTCTCGTTGGAAAAGGAGTCTGTTATACAACGCACAAAAGTCACAAAAGGTTACTGTCACACAGTTAGCTGAGAATGTTACCTTCCAGGTAGAACGATATCTCGGCAAAGAGGTGGAGACGTTGTCCTGCTGATGTACCCCTGCTGATCAGATGATTGGTAACAGCTGTTGCAGGTGATGCGTGACAGCTGTCACCCTGGCTGCTCCTGTTAGGCGGCTGCGCCCTCTGGTGCCTGGAGCCCGCACTCCAGACAGGGCGCCCTCTGGTGGTGGGCCAGCAGTACCTAATCTTCTGGCGGCCCACACAACACAAGGGAGGCTTTGCTCTGGCCCTGTAGGCATTCTTAATATTGCCATAACATTTATCTAAAATCTTGTCATCCCGAGTGGCACAATCAACATATTGATCAAATTCAGGGAGGGACAGTTCTAATTTACAACTATTAAAATCACCAAGTATAAAAACAGGAGCACCAGGCGTACGTTGCAACTGAAGGTGAACAAAGTCTGCAATTTGAGCTGCAGCTCGGGCTGCGTTTCCACTTGGGGGAACATAAACAGCAAAAATTTAAATATTACCAAACTCCCTCGGAAGATAAAAGGGTCTCACGAAAAGGCACAGAAGTTCCACATCTTTGTTACACACCATCTCCCTGACAGTGTAATTCCTGCACCAGCCTTCTGTCGTGGTCTTTCTTTTGGTCGTCTCAGGATGTCTTCTTTAGATAACACAAACTAATTGCAAGAGGCTTGCAAGAAAAGGACACAACACTTTGGAATAATTCAGCCTTAAGCAAGATAAAATGCACAGAGTTTTTAAGTTTATTTAAGCCTTTGACACAGAGCCTATACAAACTGAGTCCTCTAGAGAGACTGAATATGTGACAACCGCGCTCATCTATTTATTGGAGACCCACGGGCATCGCTCCTCCTTCGACTTTTTTATTTATTTTATTACCAAGACGTGGTTTTCTATTGGAAGCGTCCTCTAGTGAACCTTAAGCAGGTGTTAGGCCATTATTTCAATGTGACAAACGCTCCCATTAAAACTCGAAGGATTTACAACTGATTTAAAAAAAAAAAAAACCCTTCTGCCACAGGTGCAGCTGGCCTGAGGCCCACTGCACCTGGCCTGCAGGAAAGCACCTAAGAGGCCTTGGAAAGCCCCTGACAGACCGAATGACTAATAGAGCCCTTTTTTGGGGGGTTCAACACCTGCTAGTTCAGCCAGAGGACATATAGTTCAGATCAGGACACTTGATAGTTCATCATAGTTCAAATAAGGACCTACAAATTCTTCTACAGTCCCTCCTCTGGGACTCGAAAGAGTCCCATTACATCAACTATACTCTTGGGCTGTTTACTGACAAGACGTCCTCATTTGTGTACTGTAATAAAACAGAAAAACACATCACTCGAGTTACTGATAACTCTGGTGCGGATATGAATTTAAGTGATACTTCACACGGTAAATATATTTAAGTTTAAGTGCAGGTGAACCTACATACTAAGGCACAAGGTGATCAATTAGCTGGATTATATCAACGCAAGGTGACATTCAAACATTGAGTTTTGGTGTAATTCAAGGCACTTAAAATGGCCACATAAAACAAGTTACAGCAACCTCTTAATCATGGCAAAGTAAAGGCATTACATTGACGTTAGTGCAACCAATCATCTTCTGGCATCTATTGTCTCACTCAACCAGAGGCTCCAACCCATTATACTTGGTTCTACATATTTTGTTAAAGCGTCACACATTTATTATTTAAATGCATCAAATAACCCCTATGTTACCACTATTTAGTCAACCAATCAAGAAACTATTCTAAGGTTAGCGCAGCTATATCTAGTTAAATGATAAACACAATAAATGGTTTCCCTTCATGTCCGTCCTTAAGTCATTTGCCTTAATCAATCATATAATGGTTTTCATTATAGGCCGTTTCTCAACATTTTCCACTTTGCTTTTCTTCTTTTTTAGCTTGTTTTCTAATGCCCTTTTTGGCCAGGCGCCAAATTTAGGCGATGCATGTCTCTTGAGGCATGCTATAATTCAAGAAAAAGGGGTCCCTATGGTGCCTCTTTACTACTAAATCTCCAAACACGCCGTGTAAGGGTCCCCTTTTTATAACTTTGCAATGTGATATCTATGTGTATGCATTTAGCTTTATCTGTGTTACGCAGATGATGGTAAGGACAGACATTTACCTGACCTTTGTTACTAACATATATCCTTCTTTGTTTTTGTTTTTTTTATTTACACTCAGATTTCTGAAACCAGTCTGCAATTCAAACTCAAGAACCAAGGTCATCGTCCGTTTTCAGTGCCATTACGTCAGTCCGCGCTCCTCAGCATTTACTCAGCGTCTGAAGTTTTGGGAGAAGTTGGGGAATATGGGGAGGTTGGCCTTTCAGGGGTAGTGGGGGGAGGATCAGGAATTCTGGCTTTCAGACAGTCTCGCAGTTCTCTGATGGATCTTTCCAGCTCCTTGTGCTGCTTGGCCAAGTTGTACAGGGCCCCCAGAGAATTCTTGCCCACATTCAGGGTGGTGGTGGCCAGCCCTAGGTGTTCCCTCTCCATATGCTCCATCATGCTGGCTAGCATGTCCATACTAGACTGAAGACCACACAGTTGAGTATGGAGGCCCTCCTGAGCACAAGAGATGTTGGCATTGTCACGGTGTATCCTTAACAGGTATGCAGCTGTCTGACTCAGTTGTGGCATGATTTCCTCAAATAGTCCATGGGGAATGTGATTTGTGAGGGGCAGGAGCTACTCCAAGGTTTTTGGAGCAGACTCTTGTGGAACATGAAGCTCTCGAGCCAAGATTGCCATGTCCAGTGGGGTGACCATGACCAGATTAAGGTTGTGCAGTCCAGGGGACAGGAAGTACAAGGGGGAAGGCATTTCGTGTGTGGGGGGAGTATTGTTGATGTCGCACGGGCAAGTGGTTGGGACACTCTGGGCATTTAGCAGCCTGTACAAAGCTCCCCTCTGTCCTGGTGGGTGAGTTCGGCTAAGGTCCACCCCTGCCGATCCTCCTCCAGAGGCACTGGGCTGATCGGAATATCTCTCCTGCCTTGGGGGTGGAAAGCTGGGGACAGGTCCTAGCAGTGAATTGGGTCTAGGATGCACTCAATCAATCAATCAATCAATCAACATTTATTTATAAAGCGCTTTACAGCACCGACTGGTGTCCAAAGTGCTTAACATTAAAAACACAAATTTACAAAATAAAACAAACACATAAAAAAAACATAAAAATAACAGAACATGTCACCTCCCCACTAAGTGTTAAAAGCCAGTTTAAATAAATAAGTCTTTAACTTAGATTTAAAAAGTGCTAGGTCAGGAATAGTACGTAACTCAAGAGGTAGCTCATTCCACAGTCTGGGGCCAGCTACCACTCGGGCGGTTGCTGCATATGGCCGACCTTGGCTGCCTTCCCGGGAGGGTATCGTTGCCACTGGCACATGTGACTGTCTCCATGGCATCTGCGGAAGGGGTGTGTTCCTGAGTCCAAAGGGTCCTTCAGATGATGGTGGAGTCCTTGGGCCGACTCTTGCTGCAGGCAGATTCTGTGAAGCTGTCATCACCAGGTGCTGGAACGATGAGGATCCTTCTGTTGCCAACTGGTTTAGCTGCTGGATGGATGGCGGCTGTGGCGACCAATCATGGCTCGACCGTCCCTCCAGTATATCCTCTTCTCCAAACAGTTCTGAGAGTCCAATCAGACTTGATAGAGGCAGATCAGGCATAGGTCCCTGATCAGGGGAGTCTGGTCTCTCAGCCATACTCCTGTGTCCTATTAATATACATATACGTTCATTATTACAGCTCCATGTCATTCTTTCAGATACTGTCTATCCTATCCCTCATTGTTGTGGGTGCATGTGTGTGAATGTAAATGTGCGTGCATGTCTTCTTCCTCATCTACAATATCACCAAGCATGGTCCATCCCAGTCCTCCCTATCTGGGGTATACGCCACAATATTAGGTAGCTGGGGGCTGTTGGGGAGGATAATTGGTATTTCATCCATTTCCATATATTCTGGTTCTCTGTCTATTTCGTTTGTGCTTTCTTCTAGGGCTCGGACGGCTAACAGTGGGAGCTGTCCTACTGTGGATGAAGTCAATTTATTGACCAGAAATTTTATCAAGGGAATACCACAACATATTACCAGCAAGACCGCCACCCCTGTTAGTGCCAAGACTACACCTATCTGATATAACCAGTCTTTCCATGATATCCACCCTCTCCTTAGAGCCCCAAATAGTGTAAATAGCGGGCCAATATTCATTCCATTCCCTACGATGTATCCAGAATCATCGGTTTCATTTCTCCCTCCTATGGAGTTACTTAATAGTCCCTGTTGCATCTCTTCAAGTGTGATTAAGAGCTCTGTCAAATTTCCGTCTTCCCCTGTACGCATGGGAATAGCTGTTCAATATTCGGTGGCTTTGATCATAAAACAAACTCCTTGTTCATCAGCCATCATCATCTCGATAGCTAATCTATTTTGCATTGTCATCAGCGAGGTGGCGTGCAGTTGTTCGGTTAAGGCTCCTACAGCTGCCAATGTCCAATTCAAATATCTTTGTTGATTATACCACAAGTAATTAATCCACTGCACCTCCTGGAACCTAGAACAGACTTTTGGAGTAACCCCGAACAGAGCCAATGCCCATCCCCATTTATCCCCGTCTTCATCTGCTATAACTCTGCTACTGTCTATGGCTTCTAATTGTCGGGGTATCCCTTCTGGTATCCCGTTTCTTACTGTGACGTTGTAGTCTGTTTTAAATGTCATTATTCCTCTTTTCTTACAAAGTTTCTGTGGCATGGGTTGTATTGAATTTGGCATTTCAATTACTGTTATTGCTCCTGTGAGCATCACGGGAGCACAAAGGCCTTTCCAATTAGGGGACAGCGATGACAGGAGTTTCTTTTTTTGTCCGCATATCCAAAAGATGTCAGCTAAGGGTACCGTTCCCTTAGCTAAATTTGGAGTAGATACCCATGAAGCATGGGTGAGATTCAGTCCAATTACAGACCCCCCTGTGGCCAGTACTATTTGTTCACACTCTATGCCTGCTGCTGGCAGGGTGTGACATACGGTGATGTTCCATGATGTTTTGGCCGGTTTATATTCTTGCTGCTTTTGCATACACTGTATATGGTGTTTTGACTGGGTCGTCCCTACCTGCCAATCGCTTATGTATTGTGCTACTAATCCTTTAGCTATACAAAATGGGTGTATCATCCCTTTCTCTATTTTAATCATAGGTGGAACAGTTCCTTCTGTACTTAGAGGCACTGGACAAAGTTTACTGTCGGCAGCATATTTTTCATCACCTACTGCCATTTTCATAACACATTGTGTATAGCACTCTGCTTGGTCTGAGTTATGTTGGGGACTCCTATAACAGTTGTTGATATCAGGTAGGGGTTTAGCCTGAGGTATCACACCCTTCCGGTGACAGGCTATGCAATGCTTTTCACTGATCTGCCTAGCCGAAAATTTCAACCATTGGTAAAATAAATTGGTCTTCAACCCTTGTGTGCGGGCTAGGTCTGTACTGGGATCCCATCTCCCTAAGTGACTGCTTGTTTCTAGGCTTCTAATTGTCCTCTTTTTCCTTGGTTTGATTTTTACCCATTTTGTGGCTTCATGTACTGTAACAGTTACGTCTTGCTTGGTTTCCCTGCATCCTCTTTTATCACAAATTACCTCTATGTTGAGTGTTCCCTCCTCTTCACATTTAATGCTAATGGCTTTGCCTAATATGTAATCCCCCAGCTTTCCCTGTATTCCTATGTTCTTGTAGGCTCTTGATTTAATGTATACCAAATTATATGTTTTTCCTGTGTTTAGAATGCCTTGTTTAGTTGCTATTGCGGCCATGGCCACAGCACAGTCCGTTGTATGTTTTGGATGTCTATTTTCTCCCATACTGACCACCAGTAGTATTGTCAATCCCTTGAATAATTCCTTAATCATTGTTCTGGTGACTGTTGAGATGTGCTACTAGATGTGCTACTGAGTGAGCCATTGCTAGATGAGCTGTCACTAGGGATGTGTGGTGTATCTGTGCTTTGTCTGGGCTGTACTTCCTGCGGTTCTTCTGTCGGTAAATCTACTGAGTTGCTGTCCGAGTCTGATGTCTCCTGTGGCCTGTCTATCTGTTGGTCTGTATCTCTGTCTGTCTGTTGGCCTGCGTCTCCAGTTGTTTCTGAGTCTGTATCTGAGTCTGTCGCTGCTCTATCTGGCAGGGATCCACTACTCTCTGAAGCTGTGCGTCGTCTTTGTTCAATCAGTCTCTGTGAGCGCCTTGGCCGGTGTTCGCCTGGCTGCAGGGAGGCGTGGCCTTCCCTCGGTGCTGCTTCTGGCTGCAGGGAGGCATGGCCGTCCCTCGGTGCTGCTGTAGGGTCTCTGGCTTCTCTTGCTTCCCCCCTTGGACCGGCGGCTCTGCCAAGACGAGCTTGCCGAGGCCGCAGGGGCACTGGGCCACCAACCCTACAGCAGTGGTTTAAATGAAACCAAGTGTCCTTACCGTCTACTTTGACTGCTGTACGTGAGGCAAGAATAACTTTAAAAGGACCTTCTCGGCAGGGCCTGTCCCACTTCTTTTTGAACACTTTGACATAAACCAGATCACCAGGCTGGATGGTCTGATTTTCAAGTGGAATCTCTGCTTCTCTGTCTTCTGTAGCACCTTTGACCTGCAAAAAGATAGTTTTGTGTATTTGGGTTAATTGTCTCAGATAATTATGCCATTCGTCTTGTAGCTGCTCCAGCGATGGTCCTTCGTAGGGTCCTCTCAGGTATGGAATAGGCATCGGCCGACCTGTAAGAGCTTCAAATGGTGTCAAATGGGTTAGTCGGTTAGTTTGTGAGCGCATTGACAATAAAGCAAGCGGCAACGCATCCAGCCAGGTTAGTTTGCCATTGCTGTCTGCTATGATTTTTGCTAGTTTGTTCTTTAAAATGCCATTAGCCCGTTCCACTGCCCCATTTGATTGGGGGTGATAAACACACCCAAATTTCTGTTTGATACCCAATTGTTTGAATGTTTCTTGTGTAACCTTGGCTACAAAAGCCCTACCGTTGTCAGATGAGATAGTATCTGGAATGCCAAATCTTGGAAAGACGTCTCGGCACAAGAATTTGGCTACCGTTTTATGGTCTTGATTTGCAGAGGCTACTGCCTCAATCCATCGGCTGAACCTGCATATCACTACCAAAACATATCTCATTGCTTTAACTCGGTTTTCAGTTCCCATGTCTATGAAATCCATCATAAGATGCCTGAATGGCCCATCAGGGACCGGAATGTGGGCTAAAGGGGCTGTGAATGATTTCCGGACATTGTACTGTGCACATACCTCACACTCATTCAACAAACGGTCCACTGTAGCTGCCATATATGGTGACCACCAGACAGCTTTTAGTTTGTTCATAATTTGGACTCGCGAACAATGATCGGGTCCGTGGGCCCAAATGATTGCATGTCGTAATAAATTGGTGGGTAACACAAAATGTCCATGACTACTGCGCCACAGCTTGTCCGCTGGCCCCTGACTGCGTGTCTCAATAGCGCCTTGTTTAACCCACATTCGTTTTTCTTCTCCACTGGCCCTACTTTGAGCCACTATCAGTGCGTCAAGTGAAACCAGTGGGGCACAATCTTGGATGGTTAACAGGGGAAACATATTTTCCCCTTGTGCTCCTTTGCGAGCTGCATCATCTGCTAGGTTGTTACCTTGAGCTATGATGTTATTATTCTTTTGATGACCTGCACATTTAATGATGGCTACCTCAGACGGTAATTGGAGAGCTTGTAACAGTTGGGAAATTGCTTCTCCATGAGTGACAGGAGTGCCATCTGCTCTCAGGAATCCCCTTTGTTTCCAAATGTTTGCATGTACATGACATACGCCATAAGCGTAGGCTGAGTCTGTGTAGATATTAACATGTTGATCTTTAGCTATCTGGCAAGCCATAGTTAAGGCTTTGATTTCTGCCAGTTGGGCTGAACAAGGCTGATCAATTCCTTGGGACTCCAGTAATTCAAAGGTCTCGCCATCCGTGTTTAATTTAACAATCCCCATACCCGCATGCAATCCCGCGGCATCCCGAAAGCATGAGCCGTCCACGAACAGGGTTAGATCTGCATCTATGGCGTGATTATACAAATGTTCTCTGGCTCTCAAAAATTTCTCTGTCTCTGCCACACAGTTATGTGGAGTACCATCTAACGGTGTGGTCAATTTGGTGGCGGGATTCACCGTGTGACAATGTTGTATTGTTATTTCTGGAGCGGACAACACAACTTCATATCCAGTGCATCTAGCTTGTGTTAAGACAAAACATTGACTGGTTAGCAGGGCATGTAACTGATGCGACGTGTACAACGTTACTGCATGTCTCATGATTATGGATGATGCTTTTTGAAATGCAAAGGCAGCTGCTGCTAGACCCTGATAGCATGGTGGCAATCCTGTTTCAATGTTGTCAAGCTTTGTACTGTAATAGGCCAATGGTTGTTTTCCTTCATTTGTTTCCTGCATTAATACAGCACAAGCATAACCAGCTTTTTCAGTAACATACAAATGGAAAGGTTTCCCATAATCTGGGTTACCTAACGCGGGAGCAGATTGCATGTCTGTTTTTAGGGCCTCAAAAGCTCCCGTTGCCTCTTCTGTCCAGACGAGGAGAGCTGCATTGCTTGTTGGGCCCACTGCTCTAACCATGGCACGCAAAGGTGCAGTTTTTATAGCATAATCACAAATCCACGGCTGACTGTACCCTGCCATCCCAAGGAATGAAAGCATCTGTCCCACTGTTTGGGGTTTGGGAGCCTTGATTATAGCCTCCACTTGGCTTGGGGCTATACATCGCGTGATCCCACACAACTGTCTTCCCAAGTATTCTACTTGTTGTTTGCAGAACTGCAATTTGTCCTTACTTACTTTATGACCTCCATCTGCCAATGCATGCAATACAATTAATGAATCTTTTTCACACTGATCATCCATATATTGCACCAATGTACTGGGTATGTCAAGGTGTTGTAAATCTTCAGCCAGGACTTTGTTAAAGATGGCTGGGGACAGGTTCAGTCCCTGAGGTAGCCGTGTATACGTTAGCTGTTGTCCCAGAAATGTGAATGCAAACAAATGTTGTGAATCTGGGTGCACAGGCACACTGAAATAGGCTGAACACAGATCGATTACTGTGTACCATTTTGCCCCAGCAGGGATGCTTGATAGTATAGTATGCGGATCGGGTACTATAGGTGCATCCATTTCTATTATTGCATTGATAGGTTGCAGATCATGTACCAGCCGATACTCTTTGGTATTGTTTTTAGGGATAGGATAGATAGGAGTATTGCATGGGCTTGCAGTTTTTATTAAAACTCCAGCTGCCATTAGTCCCTTAATTACTGGTTTTATGCCTTCAATAGCCTGAGGTTTTAATGGATACTGCCTTTGGTGAGGCAGTTTTGCTCCCGGTTTTACTTTTATTTTTACTGGTAAGGCTGTTTTTACTAGTCCTACATCTGTTTTGCTTTTGGACCACAACACTGGTGGTATTTGCTCTAACAATTTCTCTTGTTGGGCCGATAACACCATCTGTCCCTCTGGTCTAGGATTGAGCTCCACTTTTTGAGCTATAGTCTCATCATTTACTTTTAAGTTAATGTGTATAAACTGCTGGTCTTTCGACAGATGTACTTGTGGACTTTCCATGTTTTGCCATTCTTCAACTTCTGAGGCTGTCTTTACCATTAGACCTAGGTCATGGGATTCGTACTTTTCTGAGACTAAAAGGGTCACATGAGGCGTGGCATTCGGCACTTGATACCATTGTTGTTCAGCTGAAGTTAGCTTGACAGAAGCTGCGGCCCCTTGGGGGCCTAAATAAATTTCTGTGGTGGTTATGTGAAACAGCCGTTGATTCATCAATGCATCCCAGCAGCATGCATAATCAGTCTGTTCTTGTTTGGTATCGAACATCAGGGTGACATGTAAAGGTAAACTAGGTGTATATACTTTTGCATAGTGTTGTTCTGCCCAGGGCTTCCATTTTTCCCATTCCAGTTGAAGATTTGAATTTTCTGGTTGTAACTTCAGCCAGTATACCATGGGTTGCACAGTTTGGACCTTGTTTTCCATGTCCATAAGCACTATAATGTTGGTGAGTGCTTCGTCAGGAAAGTGTATTTGCAGTCCTTGATGGGTACACACTATCTGGGTTTGTAGCTTACATAAAATGTCTCTTCCCAGCAAATTCACAGGTGTATTTTGTGAGTATAACAGGGATGCTTCAATTGTTTTTCCTGCAATCGTTACAGGAAGTGGGCGTGTAAAAGGTATTATTTGAGTTTTCCCAGAGAAGCCGATGGTCTTAATTACAGATCCAGAGAGGGGGAGATGAGCGCCCATTTTCCCTATGCAAGAGTATGTTGCCCCTGTATCCACCATGAAAGGGAAATCTCTGTTTTGTATATTAACGGTGACGGTTGGCTCTTCCTTAGGTATCATAGAAATAGCCAATGCCACCGTTTCCCCCTCTGTCTTCTCTAGGCCCCCCTATTGCCAATAGGCAGAGGGTCCAACCCAAGGTCGGGCTGGACAATTTCTCATTCGATGTCCAGGTTGTCCACAGCTCCAACACTCATTAGAGGGTTGCTCCCCTATTGGGGGTGTTGGTCCCATAGGCGGTCCCGCTTGACTGTTCCTGGGAGCTGAGTTTTGGAATCTGCTTCCAAATGAAGGTTGGCGAGATCCTCTTCGCCACCCTCCTCTTTGACCTTGAAAGTTCCGTGACTCTCCTCTCCACCCATGACTGTAGGTGGGTCCATTCCCGGGTGTGCCAGTGCTATGGTAGTGATAGTGATGCTCCACTGGTGTTGAGACTCCTCCTGCAGGAGTGCTCCCTGCTGCTCCTTGGGGGCTCTGTGTGGCTGTTACCACAGGTGCCTGTATGGTGGCAGCAGTGTTTGCCATAGGGCCTGTGCTTGCCGGCTCAGAAGGAACAGGGGTCATCATTGGTGCCTGGGTCTTTGTTTTTTCTTTCTTGCCTTTGGTTAGTTCTCCCAACTGCATCTGCACCAATTTTTTCGTCAGGGATTTTGCTGCATCTTCTTCTTTTTGTTTTTCTTTCTTGTAGATTTCAAGATGGTGACAAATATGCTCAGAGTATAAAGCCCAACTCATTTTCGATAGTCCCACGACTCCATCTAGGGCTTTCTGAACCTCATCTGGTAGAGCCTTTTTTACAGTTATTTTAAACAGGATTTCAGTTGCTGGAGAATGGTTCCATGCATTTCCTGTTTCCTCCACCCATCTCTTCTGGAATCGGTGCAGGAACTTCTTTGGGCACTCTTCAGGTGTCCACTCCTCATCATCCAATTTAGAGGGATCCAAGACCTCAGGGTACTTTCTTCTCAGTCCTTCCCACATGGAGTTTCTATAGCGATTAAAGGGGACTTCATCATGTTGATTAGTGCCCATCATCTGCATTAGTCCAACCTTTCCTGCTAATTCTTCAGTGTCATGTTTTCCCATTACATGCATTAGCAAGGCTTTTATGTCACCTAAAGACAAGGTTACCCCTGCAGTGCCTTCTTCTAAGGCAGTTATCCATCTCCCAGCTCCTTGGGTGATGTCTGGCAGCCTGTTGGCCAGCCCCACCATGTCTGTCCAGCTCCATGGGGTATACACATGATGACCATTTCTGACCACTAGTGGGCATATGAGGTCTTCGTCCTCCTCTTCTTCTGTGGGGGCTCCATACTGTCTTCCAGATCGAGTGCGACTGACTGGCCCCAGGCAGTCCATCCAGTTGGTTATATCCTGTTCTAAAGCCGTTATGTTTTTTGCTACACATTGTTGTCTTTGCCTGAGTCGGGCTTCTTTTGCACTCTCAATGACGACCTCACCAGAAATCTTCCGGGTGGGTGGCTCTATAATGTGATTCCCTCGATTGGGCGTTGATTGTTGTAATGTTCTTCTTTCCTCGGCGTCCCTATGTCTTTGTATTCTTTCCTCCACTAGCCGAAGTTGCTCAGCTAGTTCTTCATTACCTTTTCTGGCTAGATCCAGTGTGTCACAGAAGCTCTTGTGCCACTCTTTGGAGCCTCTATAGCCTGAGAAGGTCCAGTCGGCTGACTTATGGTGGGAGGGGACGGTTTTCAGTGGACCTCGGGGCGCAGGTGGAGACTTCAGGTCTTTCTCTCTATCTTCGTCTACCTCAGTGTTACTGTTATATGTGGCTCCCCCTACTGGTCGTGATGGGAAACCACTTACTTCTGGACTTGGAGACCTTGTATGATCCATTTGACAGATCGAGGACCTGTCTCCTTGTGGCTCCCGAGCTTTTAGTGTCAGTGTGAATTTGCCCTCCACATCCATGCCTTGGTCCTCTTCATGAGTTCCTAATACAAATTGTCCAGCTGTCCTTCCCATATCATGACGTTTGTATGGGGGTGGCTGTGCTTCCCAGCTTGGTGCACTGGCTTTAGTCTCTTTGGATCTTTCCTCTGTCATTTTTTCTCTTTTCTGCTGTAGCCTCTGTGCTTCCTGCTTGAACAAGGCCAAAACTTATTTTTCTTCAGTGCGTTTTTTGTTGTTATTTACGTTCTTCTGCTGATCTTTAATTTCTTTTTTCTGTATTTCTACCGCAACTGCTTCACACATCACCGGATCAAATGATCCCTCCAAAGGCCATTGCCTGCCCCCATGTGACCTTTTGTGCCACTTTCTCATACATTGGTTGGCCTTAATGCGTTTTCCTGGATACTTTCTTAGTACTAAGTCTAGCGGGGTACTTTCCCGACCTTGACCTTGAGAGTTACCCATGTAACCCTGACAAACGCTATGTGAGATGTTTCTATGGTGCTCTGGTAGTCCCTCAGGGGCTGTCCTGATCCAGACCAATAACTTGCCGGCTGTAACACCTGTTTTGTATTTTAAACCCTTAAAAGGATTCAATTTCCAACTGTTATGCCCGTCTTCTTTTTCTTTAACTAAATATGAAAATGTACCTGTTTCCCACTGAACCTTCCTTGGGACCACAGTCAGAGTCAACCTAGGAAACAGTTCTTCACCTGGATCGGTTGGTAGTGTTATTAAATGATTTAATGGTATGCTAATTTCTTTATTAGGATCAGCACAAAGCAGCTCCAGCCACGGGGTTAAACCCTGATGCCACAGACGTCTTATCAGCAGCTCCCAATTAATTAGAGGGAATTGTTCTTTCTTTTGCTTCAGATTGATTACCTTAGTAATCTGCCATAATTTCTGATTGATCTCTTGTTCGTCCTGCCAATGTTCTGCTCCTACACTGTCAAAATAGGTCCTTTCCAGCCAAAAATGTGTCCTGATTCCCTGGGTTTCGATGTCTCCGTCAGTCAAGTAATGTTCTGGGAGTATTATTTCATCATCACTTAAGTCTCCCATCAATGACTGTCCCAAGCATTGATCAGTCTGTCAGCTTTTTCACTATAATCTAAGCTTTAACTCTTTTGATTTATAACCAACTTTATTTCTTTTTAATCCTCTTACAACCCTAACACTTCCTAATGTCTTTGCTCCCGAATTTCTATTTTCCTTCTAATTTCTCACTTTCCGCTTCTCTTGTCTTTTTCTGCTATGTTTGTTTATTAGATTTCTTTCTTTTAAATAATATCTACCTTGTCTGTATTTACACAGCAGTCTCTTCTCCTGTCTTTTTTCCACTATCTCTGTTTTTTCACTTTCCTCTTTTGCCCGTCATGCACCTCCCAAGTCCTTCTGTTGGGTCTAAACGTCTCCTCCTCCTCGTACGCTTCACATTAATCTTGTATGTCAGCCAGCCTGCAAGCCCTCACAGCTTGCCTGTAACTCCTCGCTTACTCTCTGCTCTCCCACTCAACAATCTTCAAAAGCTTTATACACAAAAATTATTAAAAACAAATTTCTATATATCTCTATCTAGACTTCTGCCACTTTTTACTCCGTGGCTTTAAACAACCTTTTTACTCACTTAACACCAATGTGTTCTGTTTGAGTATGTATCTCTTCTTCAACTCGTATATTATTTTTATAAAGCTCCTCTTTGAGCGTACAATATTTCATTTACTTCTACGCCTTACCACGCCTCGCGTGCATATCCTGTGCTTTTCTGCACGTTCTTCTCACTTGTATATGTTTCCTTTTTTCACTTACTGAGCTCCTTGTGAGCTTAATGTGCCTTTGCACTGAAAATACGTGTATTTGGTGCCTTACTGCACTATTTTCTGCTTCATTAATTCTCATGTATTCTGCACTAACTCTTCATTTTTTTTTATAGTTTTTCTCTTTTCTTAAAAAAATGACGTCCTTTATTGAGCTCTTTTTACTTACTGTCAGCTGTGCTTCTTTGCACTTTTCTCTTTAAATCTCTTTATCACGTACGGTATTTCTACTGCGCCCCCTCAGGCACTTATCTTGTGCTTCCTCTGCACGTATTCTCTGTTAAACTCTTTTTTCTCACTTATTTTACTTCAGTCTCTTTTTTCTTTAAATAACCTCGTATTACCTTGTACCTATTTGTCAGTATACTCCCCTAAACTAACCCCTACAGCGCATGCTATCAGCCGGCACATTAGTAACGAATTTCAACACCAATTATTCCCCAAGCATCCAGGTTAGTTCTCCACGCACTCTTTTCCGCACCAGAGTTCATGAACATTCCTGACCTTTCACTCACACAGACATTCTTTTTCCCGGGAACACACACACCTTCTGAGCATTTTATCTACAAGGCCTGATCACTTTCAATCTTATCTTTTTAGTCTCTTGTCAATTTTCTTAGTCCAGGTTCTTTTGGGTAAGAGGCAATTAAAAATATCACCTGTCAACTTGGGCGGAAAACCCGACTCACTCCTCCAGATCGTGCAGAAGTTATAAAAGGTTTCTGCTTACCTTTTAGTTGTGATCATTGTTATTTACGGTCTGGAGGGATGAGCTGGACCGTCCCAGGCTGCCGGAATGCCCCTGGATCCCACTCCTGGCTGGCTCGCCAAGTTCTGTCGTGGTCTTTCTTTTGGTCGTCTCAGGATGTCTTCTTTAGATAACACAAACTAATTGCAAGAGGCTTGCAAGAAAAGGACACAACACTTTGGAATAATTCAGCCTTAAGCAAGATAAAATGCACAGAGTTTTTAAGTTTATGTAAGCCTTTGACACAGAGCTTATACAAACTGAGTCCTCTAGAGAGACTGAATATGTGATGACCGCGCTCATCTATTTATTGGAGACCCGCGGGCATCGCTCTTCCTTCGACTTTTTTATTTATTTTATTCCCAAGACATGGTTTTCTATTGGAAGCGTCCTCTAGTGAACCCTAAGCAGGTGTTAGGCCATTATTTCAATGTGACAAACGCTCCCATTAAAACTTGAAGGATTTACAACTGATTTTTAAAAAAAAAAAACCTTCTGCCACAGGTGCAGCTGGCCTTCTGCCACAGGTGCAGCTGGCCTGAGGCCCACTGTACCTGGCCTGTGGGAAAGCACCTAAGAGGCCTTGGAAAGCCCCTGACAGACCGAATGACTAATAGAGCCCTTTTTTGGGGGGTTGAACACCTGCTAGTTCAGCCAGAGGACATATAGTTCAGATCAGGACACTTGATAGTTCATCATAGTTCAAATAAGGACCTAAAAATTCTTCTACACTTCATTGACGAACACACAGATGCCTCCTCCACAGCTCTTACCTGAGGATGCGCTCCGGTCCGCTCGAATGACAGAAAAACCCTCCACATCAATAAGGGAGCTTGGAATATCCGCATGTAACCATGTCTCTGTGATCACAAGCAGGCCTGACTCCCGCTACTCAAAGCCTACTCTGGCATTGGTACGAAGCTCCTCCATCTTATTTCTTAGAGACCGCGCATTGTACAGGATCATCAGCGGCGGTCTGTTACCTCTTCGGTGAAAACGCTGGCATATTCCTCCTCGTCTGCCTCTTTTCCAATGACGTGCTCTGCGGGCCTGTTGTATCCTCAGCGTCTCCGGCAGATTCAAATTCAAATTTATTAATTTATATAGCGCCAATTCATGACAAAATCGTCTCAAGGCGCTTCACAACATAAAAACAATTAAAAATTTAAAACACAATAAAAACAACCATAAGAAAAAAACAGCAGTAAAAAAGTACAAGATTAAAAACACATCATAACACTAATGATAAAACAGGGAAAACAAATGAGTCTTTAAACGTGATTTAAAGGTCTCCACAGTGTCAGATCAGCCAGAGGCATGATTCCTGCAGATCGCAGGGAAAGAAGAGCATCTCTGGTGTAGGTGAGTGATCGCTCACCTGCTTCCGCGTTCAGAAAAGTTTGGCAGATCCTCAGCAATTCCCAAAAAAATCAGAATTATAAATATTTGGTGCATAAATAACGCCATGGTGCTTTCCCCACACACACTAACAAATAACAAACCAACATAGTGATATGCTCTTTATTTATTTATTTTATTTGAATTAGGACAGTGCATATTAATCAATGTTTTCGCACAGCTTAAACATAAATATGCCAGAATTAGCGCAATAGCTAAATTTCATCTGTTGTCCTAAGGCAGATTAAAACAGAAACAGTTCATGCGGTGTACCCATGAACTTTACATTCACTTAACTATTTTTTTTTTCATATCATAATACCAGTTTATCATGGTAAAGTCTGTTTAAGTGCTTGTTAATAATACGGCTTGTTGTGTGATGAAACATCCTAACTGTTGCAGTAGACACAGTGAAACTCTCGGCGGCTTTAATGTTGTATGCTAACGACATTAGCACTTTTAGCAGCTGTCGCTAAATTCATCTGTTAGATCCACTTAATGTATGATTACTATGATTACTGGTCAGTAGATGTAATGAGCTCATAGAACAATTTTGGGCCAACATTTCTGACACAAGTAGAGCTTTGTCAGAGCACATAGGTGTGATTTGGATGGCAACTGATCATCTTCAAATCAGGCAATCAGGCATCATAATGTACCCTGATTGGACCCTCATTGACAAAACAATAACGCCTTACCCCATTTTAGATAATCAGGGTTTGGGTGTGATATCTTCATGTCATTCATTTTATACTGAGCTAAAGTCCTATAGATTACACATTTATAGCCTATAACTGCACATATACATAAAGAAGTGATGCTGACTGAGATCCACCAAAGTGAATTCAAGGGGTCCAATGAAAAATCTGTTTTCAACCATTTATCACTTAATGTGAGTTTCATCTTAAACATCCTGAAAGTCCCACTTTTTATTAGTGTGCACACAAAACGCCATGCTGCTATAAAGAAAATTTAAACTAAAAATGGCTAATTTGAGAGTTCTGTGAAGTAGGTCTGTATCTGGACCCCTGCTGACTCTGTGAGATGCCCACACTGAGTGTGGGAGACAGAATGAAGAATGGTTTCTCTCGCTTAGAGAACTGCAACAAGCTCACAAACTGGCTTTTTCTTCAAAGCCCAAAAATAGAGTTGTTATTGACACATAATCTTACAGCTTATGATATTTTTTCACTGAACACTGATGCATTTTTGAGATATTCAGCTTGTTTAACTGTATAACATGACCTCTTTCTATCACAACTGGTCAGAAAGAACAATCTTAACACCTAAAGAATGTGGCTGCACGTAGACAGATGTACTTGCAGTACTATTTTCACTGCTTCATTTTATGCTTCATGGAGATCAGTGACTCAGCAGAATGCTCTGTCTCTCCTGGGCCTGGTTTCATGAAGCAATCTAATCTTGTTTAGTCGAATAAACTCACTTAGTTGACTAATTTTTTTGACGTTAGTCATTGCACAAAGCGCTTAGTCGGCTAAAGTTTTGTGTTACCCGACTAAAGTTTTTAGCCTGGTAAAGAGGAAGCTAATCTTATTTTAGTTGACAAAACGTCAGTGTCTTACCTCAAAAATGGTGGCTATCATGTACCACCACTTGATGGAACACTCAAGAGCATCCCATGTGACTCATATTCCTCCAAGAGATGACTCAAAATGACTCTCATGATGTGTTTGTGACAGTTCTCACATGAGCCACTGGCCATTGCTGTTACGCTGAGCAAAGTTGTGTGCACAAAAAGGCTTAACAGAAGTGTAGAAGAAAAAACTGAAGAGTGAAACTGTTTCGCTAAGCGCTAAGCACGTCAGTCTTCTGTTTGTATGTGTTTGCAAATGTTGATAAAGCCAGTTAATGAAACAAAGGCTACATAGTTCATGAAATGACCAACCCAGAAGTAAACAAAACTGTTACGCATTGGCGCCATCTCTTGGCAATGGCACACGCGAGGTCGTTATGCCTGTGAAACCATTAACTAAGGTAAAATGGCTAATCTACAAGTTTAGCTGTCGATGTGAAACGGCGATTATACAGGTAATGCTGGGCGACTAACTGCAGTCGACTAAGTAAGTCTAATAGAGTGAAAGATTAGACTGTTTGATGAAATCGGGCCCTGTTCTCCTGATGTACCTGATGTTTAACAAAAACTCTGAGCTGATTGGAGAGAACTTTTTGTCCAGGAGAAGGAATCCAGAGATACACTGCCACCAATGGGCCTCAGGGTGTATGTATGACTTACTTCATCAGGACAAGCAACATACATGTTGGTGCACACACAGACCATGCACTGACTGTAGCCTTAACTCTATATATGAAGATAAAAAACAGTTCACTCACTTTTGTTTTATTATGTTTCCAAACCAGAGGACAATCAAATGAAAGATTTCAAAGCATTTGTTTTGACTCAGTAGGTCAGTGGTGTCCAAACTATTCCAGAAAGGGCCGAGAGGGTGCAGATTTTCCTTGCAGCCACTGACTCCAGCAGGTGATTTCACTGATAAACTCATCCCACCTGCTCAAAGTGATGTTAAGTGATGTTGAAATCACCTGCTGGAGTCAGGAAAAACACCTCCTTGTTGATGACCATTTGTAAAAACCAGGCGGCTTTTGATGGCTTTCAGTAGAGTATCTGGACATGTTCCAACTTGTCCTTAAGGCTTCCAACGGAGGTATTTTTCCTGTGGCGGCGCGCCGCGCCGGCTGCCTGCCGACGCACCAATCCATCTGCACGTCTTTCATTACAAAATCTCCTTTAACAGTGGAATGTCCGGATAAACTGCTGATCCCAAGCTCTTCTGAAACTTCTCTGTTCTCTCACGACGTCCTGGGTCAACAAAGGGATTTGGAGGTTTTCAGCTCGAAACAGGCTGACAACGGCACCTCGGAGCGCTGTGCAACGTCCCGCTCCGTGGGAAGTCCTTAAAGCGACAGTACCACTCCATAATCTCTCATCAGCCGTTAAAATTTTCACCGAGAACCAGCTGAATTTCTCGAATGGTGTCCACTTCGATCTGCCTCACAGGTTCTGAAAAAATTTTGATAAAGCAAAGCGCCAGTCTCTCAGGAAGTTGTTAGACAAAGGAATTCCGACGAGAGGGCTGGACCACTACCACAGGCGAATGACGTAACCGACAGGCATGAAAAAACTCTTGCATGCCCACGAGGGTTCAAGCTTGTCTGATGTAATCACACATGATTCAAATCCATATAGTTTTTGAAAAAAAAAAAAGGTCTGATACTTTTCTCACAGACCTCGTAGATTCCAGAAACATGTTGGTCATCTTGGAGTCATTTTTGATCAGGATATGTCATTCAAAGCGCATATTAAACAAATATGTAGGACTGCTTTTTTGCATTTACGCAATATCTCTAAAATCAGAAAGGTCTTGTCTCAGAGTGATGCTGAAAAACTAATTCATGCATTTATTTCCTCTAGGCTGGACTACTGTAATTCATTATTATCAGGTTGTCCTAAAAGTTCCCTAAAAAGCCTTCAGTTAATTCAAAATGCTGCAGCTAGAGTACTGACGGGGACTAGAAGGAGAGAGCATATCTCACCCATATTGGCCTCTCTTCATTGGCTTCCTGTTAATTCTAGAATAGAATTTAAAATTCTTCTTCTTACTTATAAGGTTTTGAATAATCAGGTCCCATCTTATCTTAGGGACCTCGTAGTACCATATCACCCCAATAGAGCGCTTCGCTCTCAGACTGCAGGCTTACTTGTAGTTCCTAGGGTTTGTAAGAGTAGAATGGGAGGCAGAGCCTTCAGCTTTCAGGCTCCTCTCCTGTGGAACCAGCTCCCAATTCAGATCAGGGAGACAGACACCCTCTCTACTTTTAAGATTAGGCTTAAAACTTTCCTTTTTGCTAAAGCTTATAGTTAGGGCTGGATCAGGTGACCCTGAACCATCCCTTAGTTATGCTGCTATAGACGTAAACTGCTGGGGGGTTCCCATGATGCACTGTTTCTTTCTCTTTTTGCTCTGTATGCACCACTCTGCATTTAATCATTAGTGATCGATCTCTGCTCCCCTCCACAGCATGTCTTTTTCCTGGTTCTCTCCCTCAGCCCCAACCAGTCCCAGCAGAAGACTGCCCCTCCCTGAGCCTGGTTCTGCTGGAGGTTTCTTCCTGTTAAAAGGGAGTTTTTCCTTCCCACTGTAGCCAAGTGCTTGCTCACAGGGGGTCGTTTTGACCCCCTGTGGTTTTACATAATTATTGTATGGCCTTGCCTTACAATATAAAGCGCCTTGGGGCAACTGTTTGTTGTGATTTGGCGCTATATAAAAAAATTGATTGATTGATTGATTGATGTTCAAACCACGTTTTGAAACACTCTTGTATGTGTTTCCAGTTAGCCATAACTACAACCCCTGGCAAAAATTATGGAATCACCGGCCTCGGAGGATGTTCATTCAGTTGTTTAATTTTGTAGAAAAAAAGCAGATCACAGACATGACACAAACTAAAGTCATTTCAAATGGCAACTTCTGGTTTTAAGCAACACTATAAGAAATCAGGAAAAAAAATTGTGGCAGTCAGTAACGGTTACTTTTTTAGACCAAGCAGAGGGAAAAAAAAATATGGAATCACTCAATTCTGAGGAAAAAATTCTGGAATCATGAAAAACAAAAGAACGCTCCAACACATCACTAGTATTTTGTTGCACCACCTCTGGCTTTTATAACAGTTTGCAGTCTCTGAGGCATGGACTGAATGAGTGACAAACAGTACTCTTCATCAATCTGGCTCCAACTTTCTCTGATTGCTGTTGCCAGATCAGCTTTGCAGGTTGGAGCCTTGTCATGGACCATTTTCTTCAACTTCCACCAAAGATTTTTAGTTGGATTAAGTTCCAGACTATTTGCAGGCCATGACATTGACCCTGTGTGTCTTTTTGCAAGGAATGTTTTCACAGTTTTTGCTCTATGGCAAGATGCATTATCATCTTGAAAATGATTTCATCATCCCCAAACATCCTTTCAATTGATGGGATAAGAAAAGTGTCCAAAATATCAACGTAAACTTGTGCATTTATTGATGATGTAATGACAGCCATCTCCCCAGTGCCTTTACCTGACATGCAGCCCCATATCATCAATGACTGTGGAAATTTACATGTTCTCTTCAGGCAGTCATCTTTACAAATCTCATTGGAACGGCACCAAACAAAAGTTCCAGCATCATCACCTTGCCCAATGCAGATTCGAGATTCATCTCTGAATATGACTTTCATCCAGTCATCCACAGTCCACAATTGCTTTTCCTTAGCCCATTGTAACCTTGTTTTTTTTCTGTTTAGGTGTTAATGATGGCTTTCGTTTAGCTTTTCTGTATGTAAATCCTATTTCCTTTAGGCGGTTTCTTACAGTTCGGTCACAGACGTTGACTCCAGTTTCCACCCATTCGTTCCTCATTTGTTTTGTTGTGCATTTTCGATTTTTGAGACATATTGCTTTAAGTTTTTCTTCTTGACGCTTTGATGTCTTCCTTGGTCTACCAGTATGTTTGCCTTTAACAACCTTCCCATGTTGTTTGTATCAGGATCTACTGGGAAAGCAGGTTGGACACAATTGCAGGATGCGGATGAACAGCTCTGTACAATTGAGGCGTTTACTTGATTCGTAAGCAGGGGTCGGTACACAAACAGGCTGTCCAAAAAGAGCAACAGTAACATAATCATCAGGCAGGTACAAGGTCCAAATACACAGGCAAGCAGTCAAAAACACGATGAGGCAGTCAGGCAAGAAACACAAGGAACAGAGCTAGAAAGAGGCACAGGGCACAACAATCAGGCGAGTAATGCAGGCACACAGAGCCACATATAAAGCCTCAGGTGATGAGCAGATAATCAGGAACAGGTGTGAGAACCTTCCAGAGACAGGGCGTGTCCAGCACAGAGGGAAACGCTCCCCATGCTGAACCAAGAGAAGAAGGGGAGCAAGAGAAAGCAGGACAGGGAAAACACAAGCAGACAAACAGAGCCAAAGAGACAGATACAAAAGCAACAAGCCAACTCACACACAAAGTCCAAATCCTGACAGAACCCCTCCCTCAAGGACCGGCCCCCGACAGCCCAGGAGCAGCAGGATGAGCAGCATGAAAAGCACGAACAAGACCGGGGTCCAGGACAAAACGGGAGGGAACCCAGGACCGCTCCTCAGGGCCATAGCCCTCCCAATCCACCAAATACTGAATCCCGCGACCCCAGCGACGGGAAGTGAGAAGGCGCTGCACTGAAAAGACAGGACCCCCACCCACAAACCGGGTGGATGGCGGGGGACCGGCAGCCGGACACAATGGGCTGGACAGAACGGGCTTCAATTGGCTGACATGAAACGTAGGATGGACTTTCATGGACCTAGGGAGATGGAGATGAACAGAAACAGGGTTAATGACTTTGGTAACAGAGAATGGGAGCCATTTTGTGTGGCATACCACACAACGACAGGTGCCGAGTGGACAGCCAAACCACCGACCCGGGGCGTAGGAGGGTGCCACCGACCGTTTACGGTCTGCAGCAGTCTTATAGGCCCGTGAGGAATGCAACAGAGCTTTCCGGGCCCGCTCCCAGGTCCGCCGGCACCGCAAAATGAGTCCCAAAGCAGAAGGAACGGGGGAGAGCAGACATGTGGAGGGAAAAAGAGACGGCTGATGACCAAACACTACATGGAATGGAGAGAAACCAGAGGCAGAAGTAGGCAAACAGTTGTGAGCTAGTTCAATCCATGGAAGCTGAGCAGACCATGTGGCGGGATGCTGGGAAGCCAGGATCCGCAACCCTTTTCCAACTCCTGATTTAGGTGCTCGGCTTGACCGTTAGCTTGTGGGTGATAACCAGATGTGAGGCTGGCCGAGACCCCAAGAAGACGGCAGAATTCCCCCCAGAATCGTGAAATAAATTGAGGTCCCCGGTCCGAAACAATGTCCTGAGGCAATCCATGCAATTTAAAAACGTGAGTCAATAGGGTTTCAGCAGTCTCCCGGGCTGAAGGAAGGCGAGGCATCGGCACAAAATGCACCATTTTAGACAAACGGTCTACAACAGTCATGATCACAGTATTGCCCCTAGAGGGCGGCAAACCTGTCAACAGCGATGTGAGTCCATGGCTGGACCGGAACAGACAGAGGCAGAAGTGCACCCGCCGGTGGGCGTGTAGATGTCTTATGCATAGCACAAACAGTACAAGCATTAACATATTCCTTGACATCCGATAACATCTTAGGCCACCAAAATCTCTGCGTAATCACAAACATTAGTCCGTTGTATGCCCAGATGACAAGAAAAATGGCTATCATGCCCCAGTGGATGACCTCCCCCTTCAGAGAGACCGGCACAAATAACTTGTTTGCGGGACATTCAGGCGGAATCGGAGTGTTCCCCTGCATTGACTGAACCTTGGCCTCAATGTCCCATGTGAGAGCCGAGATGAAGCAAGCCTCAGGAAGTATGTTTTCAGGAGGTGAGGTGGAAACTGATGTGTCCCCAAGATGGGACAGCGTGTCAGGTTTCCCATTTTTGGTTCCTGGGCAGTAAGACAGCACAAAATTAAACCTGCTAAAGAATACGGCCCATCGGGCCTGACGGGCGTTGAGCCGTTTTGCCGTACGAAGGTAAGCTAAGTTTTTGTGATCAGTCCAGACTAAAAAAGGTAACTGTGCCCCCTCCAGCCAGTGGCGCCACTCCTCCAGGGCCACTTTCACTGCCAGCAGTTCGCGGTCTCCGGATTGCCTACTTTTCCCAGGCCCCAATCAAGACTGGGTTTATGGCGTTGTAGCCAGGGATGCTCCAGAATTACTGAGTGAGTCATCGAAAATATGAAAACTGATTAGTTCAGAATGATTTCCTGTCATAGTCATGCGAACTGACTGGGTGCGAAAAGTAATTTGGCCCAAGTCACTGCTATCCACAGCGTGGACCATCAGGGGCCATGTGAGCCGATATAATTTAAGGCGGAGGGACCTGGCAAAAGAGGACAACATGAAATTAGAATCGGCTCCAGAATCAATGAACACAGGGCTGGTTAATGTAGTCAATTCAGATGTGAAAGTAGCTAATAAAATGTTCCTGGAAACAGGATTTACTGAGCTCTGACTCACCCGTAATACCGCTTTTGGCCGCCCTGGCGCAACCCTCACAGGACACACAGTAATTACATGACCCGGTTGTCCACAGTAATAACAAAGTCCTTCCACATGGCGTTGCTCACGTTCTTCGGTCAAGAGGCGGGCCCTCCCCACCTGCATGGGCTCTTCAGCCGAACCAGCCGTGGCGGAGCTTCCCAAGTGACTGGACGAGGCACGGACCGATGGAAAGATGTGCCGGGGAGGTGGATGATGGGTGTCCCGTCGCGGACGCTCGGACAGACAGCGATCGGTCCGGATAGCCAGTGCAGTTAGCTCGTCAAGAGTTTCAGGCAGATCCACAGACACCAATTGATCTTGTATGAAGTCACTCAGGCCCCGGAAGAAGACGTCTTGGAGCGCCGCGGGATTCCACTCACTTTTGGCAGCCAGAATTCGAAAGTCAATGGCGTAATCAGCCACACGACGATTTCCTTGCCTTAACCTCATCAAAGCACGAGCTGCTTCACGGCCAGGAGAGGCATGCTGAAAAACCTGCTGCAGGGAGTTGGTGAATGTCGAAAGGGAGTAGCAAGATGGCGCATCGTGGCCCCACTCGGCTGTTGCCCATGTAGCCGCCCGACCGGAAAGGTGAGATATCATGAATACGATCTTAGCTCGATCAGACGGAAACATTGACGCCATCAGTTCAAAGTGCAGCTTGCACTGAGTGATAAAAGGTCGAACATCCCCGGACTCTCCGGAAAAACGCTTGGGTCGAGCAAGTTGGGTACATACTGCAGGGGTGGGAACGGTAGCCGGTGGGTCAGTCGATGGTCCCAGAGGCGGCGTCGTAGCGGCAACCATACCGGTTGGAACCTAATGTTTTAGTGTGTTCAGGAGTTGCTCCATCTGTGAGCTCACAGAGGACATGAAAGCGTCTTGTCATTTAGCTAACTCACTGACTCCAGAGCTCAGGGCAGCTAGCTGATCCTTTTGCTGCGCAAGCCGCCGGCTGTGGTGGTGTACCGCCCGCTGAACAGCTTCAGGGTCCATGTCTGCTGCGTCCATCGTTGGCCTGATTGTTCTATCAGGATCTACTGGGAAAGCAGGTTGGACACAATTGCGGGACGCGGATGAACAGCTCTGTACAATTGAGGCGTTTACTTGATTCGTAAGCAGGAGTCGGTACACAAAGAGGCAGTCCAAAAAGAGCAACAGTAACATAATCATCAGGCAGGTACGAGGTCCAAATACACAGGCAAGCAGTCAAAAACACGATGAGGCAGTCAGGCAAGAAACACAAGGAACAGAGCTAGAAAGAGGCACAGGGCACAACAATCAGGCGAGTAACGCAGGCACACAGTGCGGTATATAAAGCCTCAGGTGATGAGCAGATAAACAGGAACAGGTGTGAGAACCTTCCAGAGACAGGGCGTGTCCAGCACAGAGGGAAACGCCTCCCATGCTGAACCAAGAGAAGAAGGGGAGCAAGAGAAAGCAGGACAGGGAAAACACAAGCAGACAAACAGAGCCAAAGAGACGGATACAAAAGCAACAAGCCAACCCACGCACAAAGTCCAAATCCTGACAGTTTGTATTTGGTCCAGAGTTTAGACACAGCTGACTGTGAACAACCAACATCTTTTGCAACATTGCGTGATGATTTACCCTCTTTTAAATCAAAATCAAATCAAATCAATTTTATTTATATAGCGCCAAATCACAACAACAGTTGCCCCAAGGCGCTTTATATTGCAAGGCAAAAGCCATACAATAATTACAGAAAAACCCCAACGGTCAAAACGACCCCCTATGAGCAAGCACTTGGCGACAGTGGGAAGGAAAAACTCCCTTTTAACAGGAAGAAACCTCCAGCAGAACAGGCTCAGGGAGGGGCAGTCTTCTGCTGGGACTGGTTGGGGCTGAGGGGAGAGAATCAGGAAAAAGACATGCTGTGGAAGAGAGCAGAGATCAATCACTAATGATTAAATGCAGAGTGGTGCATACAGAGCAAAAAGAGAAAGAAACAGTGCATCATGGGAACCCCCCCAGCAGTCTAAGTCTATAGCAGCATAACTAAGGGATGGTTCAGGGTCACCTGATCCAGCCCTAACTATAAGCTTTAGCAAAAAGGAAAGTTTTAAGACTAATCTTAAAAGTAGAGAGGGTGTCTGTCTCCCTGATCTGAATTGGGAGCTGGTTCCACAGGAGAGGAGCCTGAAAGCTGAAGGCTCTGCCTCCCATTCTACTCTTACAAACCCTAGGAACTACAAGTAAGCCTGCAGTCTGAGAGCGAAGCCCTCTATTGGGGTGATATGGTACTAAGAGGTCCCTAAGATAAGATGGGACCTGATTATTCAAAACCTTATAAGTAAGAAGAAGAATTTTAAATTCTATTCTAGAATTAACAGGAAGCCAATGAAGAGAGGCCAATATGGGTGAGATATGCTCTCTCCTTCTAGTCCCTGTCAGTACTCTAGCTGCAGCATTTTGAATTAACTGAAGGCTTTTCAGGGAACTTTTAGGACAACCTCATAATAATGAATTACAATAGTCCAGCCTAGAGGAAATAAATGCATGAATTAGTTTTTCAGCATCACTCTGAGACAAGACCTTTCTAATTTTAGAGATATTGCGCAAATGTAAAAAAGCAGTCCTACATATTTGTTTAATATGCGCTTTGAATGACATATCCTGATCAAAAATGACTCCAAGATTTCTCACAGTATTACTAGAGGTCAGGGTAATGCCATCCAGAGTAAGGATCTGGTTAGACACCATGTTTCTAAGATTTGTAGGGCCAAGTACAATAACTTCAGTTTTATCTGAATTTAAAAGCAGGAAATTAGAGGTCATCCATGTCTTTATGTCTGTAAGACATTCCTGCAGTTTAACTAATTGGTGTGTGTTTTAAGAGTTTGATAATCCTCTCCTTTGTTTCAATTGACATCTCTCGTGTTGGAGCCATGATTCATGTCAGTCCACTTGGTGCAACAGCTCTCCAAGGTGTGATCACTCCTTTTTAGATGCAGACTAACGAGCAGATCTGATTTGATGCAGGTGTTAGTTTTGGGGATGAAAATTTACAGGGTGATTCCATAATTTATTCCTCAGAATTGAGTGAGTCCATATTTTTTTTCCCTCTGCTTGGTCTAAAAAAGTAACCGTTACTGACTGCCACAATTTTTTTTTTCTTGATTTCTTATAGTGTTTCTTAAAGCCAGAAAGTTGCCATTTGAAATGACTTTAGTTTTGTGTCATGTCTGTGATCTGCTTTTTTTCTACAAAATTAAACAACTGAATGAACATCCTCCGAGGCTGGTGATTCCATAATTATTGCCAGGAGTTGTACTTTGCAGTCCAGATGAAAAGTCTGGCACAACCCCATCCACACATTATATCTATTGTTCAATTCTAGTTTTACTTTCCCATTCTGTTGTGTACTTCATCTAGAATATGCCCATGTAATGGACATCATTTTTATACCAGCAGTTGCTGGCTTGCTATCTGGGTGGAGCACAGTGACGTGCAAATGAGGTCCAATGCTCAGGAGACAAACAACCTATATATACGTAAGTTTAATACGTTTTTCAATTTTCAGTAATTTATCCAGCATCCACTAACGTCCCCCCAGGTAGCAGACATGTCTATGGGATTTTACACTGGCAAAAGAAAATTAGTCTTGCATGAGGAGATTGTTCTGCTTTCAACAAGTCCCTCATCATCAATATAATGACTTAGTGGAGACCAGCATCGCCGAATAGACAGGAGTCTAAGGAAAGAATCAGTCATTTTTAAAAAGCTTCATTCCATTTAGCAAGGTAAATATTGTTGACTTCTCCTGATTCTGTAATCATACAAATCGAGTCCATACCAAGTAGATTCTGGAAACAAACTATTCCTCAAGTTAGACTTATTCAGAGTTACAGTGAGATTTACAGATCTGGGTTCTTATGAACTTCGCTGATGCAGGAGTTTTATTCAGCCAAGAACCATGAACAAAGAAAGACGAAACATTTTCTAAAAAGCATTTATAGGCGTTACAATGGGTGGACCTTATTCCACAACACCTCATTTTATTGGCTCCCATAGACAGAGGGGAAGAACCCTGGTTCAGTCATTAACCAGTTAGAACTGGTTTGCATGGATTTTTAGACAAATAACCAGATGGGAAATGAATAATGCATGTATTATGACCACTTAAATAAAGGAAAAGCTTGATACTAAAAGCAAAGTAACAAAATAAGGAATTCACACACAGATATATCTAACATGATGCACACGTTCACCTCTGTAGGGATACTGTCCATGCTACCAGATACTTTGAATGGAATTTTCTCCAATTTAATGGTGACAAAGAAGTTTTTTTTTCTCTCTCAAATGACATAATTGATGTTGAGATCCAACACCAACTCAAATGTTCTGGAACTGCCTTTGGCCAGCTTTTCACATATAATTTCAATACAAGAGAAAAATCCTTGTATACAAAGTCATAATCATGCCAACCCTGCTGTACAGATCTGAGACCTAGGTGCATTAGATTTTTTTTATATTATGTGATCACACTACTTTACATTATGCAAAAGAACATGAATTGGAAATGTATGTGTAAAATCACTTCATCCTCATATAAAAACTTTATAATGCAACATGTAGATGTTAATAATTTGTGATGCAGCCTGTCTGGTAGATTATTTTGTGGTGTGTGTGTGTGTGTGTGTGTGTGTGTGTGTGTGTGTGTGTGTGTGTGTGTGTGTGTGTGTGTGTGTGTGTGTGTGTGTGTGTGTGTGTGTGTGTGTGTGTGTGTGTGCGCGCATGCGCGTGTGCACAAGTATATGTGTCTGTGTGTCTAAGATACTGGATGCTTCAATTGCCTTCATGATTAATAAAGTAACTAAAGTATCTACTTATACACTAAATACCTCACCAGTCTTCATACACTGTAGTCTGATAATGAGAAGACATCAAATATCGGAAACAATGCAGTCTGTTTAATATTCATGTTAAAGTATCTGGAGCATGTGGGTGATTTTGATACTGACATTGTGATTTGTCTTTGGAATCTGAATACAAAAACATCCCACTTGTAGTGGGTGTTTGCAGAAAAAAATATTTCATTTGGATTTGATATATACTGTAGCCATTTTGATAAAAATCATAACTGATCATTGAATAAGAAAATCAGGTCAGAGGAGGATTTAATGCTACATTAGCAATTTTATTGCTGCATTTCCCAGGAGCAATACTTTGACGTGTGCACTCAGATGTTTGGGAGTTAGAATGTGAATTGCAGTGTTTGGTGGAACATTTCAATATTCCAAGATGAAAATGTATTTTTATTAAGTATTAGGTCCAGTGTATATGAGGGAAATAATTTTTATTTTTATTTTTTTTTAGTGTATTGCATGAGCTTCATATTGCAAAACATCATAAGTGCTAATTAGGGTCACAACTAATGATTATTTTCATAACTGATTAATCGATTGATTATTGTTTTCATTAATCAATTGTTAAATCAATTATTAGGTCCTATGAAATTTCGGAAAATGGTGATTAATGTCAATCAGTGTCCAAGGTGATGCTTTCAAATGTTTTATTTTGCCCATAATGTCAAGATATTCAGTTTACTGCTACATAATAGGAGTAAAACTAGTAAAATAAACAAGTTTTCACATTTAAGAAGCTGAACAATTGATTATTAAATAGTTGATGAGTAATTTCATAGTTGATTAATAACTGCCGATGACCTAATCCTGGATAAGCAGTTGAAGATGAGTGAGTGATTAAGAACTGAGTAATCGATTAATTGTTGCAGCTCTAATGTTGACAATGGCTGTAGTCTAAAAGCATGTTCTACATTTTTCTTCTCCAAGGAGTTTGTGATTGTTGATAAATGGATGCTTGTGAATGGCGATAAAGGTCAGAACATGATTGCATAGTAAGTAAAGGATAGATGTAGACGAGAGATGGAAAGTTTAAATACGGTAAATGAGTGTTGGACAACCTACACTGTGGTTTAAAACTGGATTTGTTATCCTCATTGAATTTAGCGATGTCCCCCTTTCATGAAAGAAGTTACACATCAGTAACCATGGGGACATTCTGTGTGGCTAGCCTGCCACAGACTAGGCTAGCAGCAAGGTTTGTCTAACTCTGGTGCCTTTTCTTTTCAGTCAGCAGTTGCTCTAATTGGCAACCAGTGTGTTGCACCATTATACCTTTTTCTATTCTGCTTAATTGTTGTTGGACACAGGTAAATCCCTATATCAGGTAAGGAGGCTCAGGTGAACACAGACTCATTCCGTTGTTTCATAAACGGATGAGAAAGAATCCAAATAGGTTATCTGTCGGGTAACATGGCTGATTACCTAAAATGGTCTCCATCACTATTTTTTATTTTAATATGTGCATTGTGGAGGGGTATATTAAAGTGCAAAGTGTAATTAAAGAGAAAATACATGTGTAAAGATGTCAGCAAATCAGTGAGGTGTCAACAAAATTTCGCCATTAACACAACTGGTGTTCCTGTTTTAATTATTCAAACACAAGTACAAAATGTATTAGTATATGTGGATCGGGATGATGTGCACATAAATGCAGAAAGAAACTGCAGATGTGAATGTCACCTTTTATTGTTGGAGTGGTAATAATCCAAACACAGAGTCAGTCTGAACCCACATTTACATAGGCAGTTTTAGCGGGGGAGGGGGGGGCAATAGCCTCTGGGATTTAGAATTTCGAATCAGTGATTGAGAGGCACCCATTCATTATAGATCATTACAAAATACAATACCAGTCAAAAATTTCAACATTTTCCCAAAATTTCAACATGAAACTTTTCACTGGTGCCACACTTTGATTTGACAAGTAACAAGTAGTCACACAGTGAGAAAAACAAATCTTGTATAGAAAAAAGATAATAAATGTAATTGTTTTATTGTTGAATAGTAGCTGTCTAAATTATAATCAAATTGAATCGAATCGTGAAGTGCCTAAAAATTCCCACCCTAGTTTGTATGCCTTTCAGATTACTGTTCAGTTGGCTCATGGATTCAAGAGGCTCTATAGAAGAGACCAGAGTCAAGGACAGTGTGGACATCCTTGTCTAGTGCCTCATTGCAGAAAGAAACACTGTAAAATACATCCACTGGTGATATCCAGTTTTACATATTACATAATTTGCTTCCTTGTAGCCTTCCATTCGTAGTTCTTACTCACTGGCTGTGAAGTACATGGTACAAATCTTCTCTATTTAGGCAGTGGTCAACGTCATGGTCTGTTGATGAAGACGGCATATGCACTTTTATCCAGATTACAGTACTTGTATCTCCTTTCACCTAGTCACAATTTCTGAAAATGGCTTCGTAAGCAAGAAATATATAAAGCCAGGCTGCAATAACTGGACTAGGTCAAGCCACACTTTCTCTGCTGTCATGGATTTCTTAATTGTGCTTTTGTGAAATAGCCCTCAGGTTAGTAAGAAAAGCAGGGCAAAACAACCACGACCAGATAAGCCAGCAGTGTGTGATGAATAGAGGCTAATATAATGAGGGGATAATTGGTGGATAAGTTTCAGGTGCATTTTATCAGTTCATGGACCACAGCTGTGAGAACCAGGCTGTGTCCGAGAATGAGACAAGAACCAAAATACACAAACACATATCACTCATTGAATATTTGCTGGTTCAATGTCTGCATTTGCCAAAAGTCAAATTAATCGTGTAGTTATATGTTGCCAGTCCAAACATATGTTTGATGATTTTAAAGATTCACATGTAAACGTAACGTTATACAGCATATCTTGAAAAGGATTTGGTTTTATGTCAGATGTGGCTTTGTCCAGTATTCATACAGTTTTCATACAGTATATGAATGAAAAATTGATTTTTAAAGTAGAGATGGGCTGATCCAGATTTTGAGTTCCGATCTGATTCAGATACAGAACTGCTGATACTGATACAAGAGCTGTTTTTGAACTTGTTAAAATGTATGTGCCTTCTCATGCCTTGAAATCACAGGATGTGAGCTTGCTCTGTGTTCACAGGATTAAGAATAAGTCAGCAGGTTTACAGAAAATTTAGAGTTTCGAATACACTGAACCTGCATGTTTATGCTCCTGTTATAACATAGTGATTAGCAGTGGTAATGTTTCCTTCTGTCAGTCAGACCTTTTTTAAATTGCAGGTTTGAATCCCGTCAGTGGCATATATTTTTTATTTAACCAAATGGCAGGTCATGTGCCTTTACACACTGTCTGTGGAGGACGTCGAAGATGTGTATATATTTGGTATGGTGGTGACCGGGTTTCTGCTGTGTGGAGCGGGCATAGCGCTGGTTTACCAGAAAATTAAAAAGGTGGAAGCGGCAATAATTGGCCCGTCCAGGCTGCCCCACATGATTGATTTGATTGGAAGGGCAGTGTCAGCTCAGTCGGCGGGTGTTAACCGCGCATTGGATACCATCTCCGGGAAGATTGCTGCGCTGGAAAACCGCATTGATCGTCAGTAATGACCACATCTCCTCTCTTAATTCAGATGTATTGGAAGCCACTCTCTCAGACTGTAGAATCTTTCAGGCGTCTGCTAATCTGGATTTTCATTCGGCTTCCCAAAACACAGCTGCACTTCAAGGCCGCTGTGATAAAAACCTCCTGGAGAAGAACAACGCTCATGCCTCACCCCCCCTCATCTCCCCCCGCCCTCAGCTTCTCCAGCTCTGACGTTGACTGTGGACAGTGGACTGTTCAGGGCTGGGCCCCTCCTCCCTCCAGTTTGGTCGAACAAGGCCGTTGATGGCGCCTAAAGGCGGCCTCCGGGTGTTCTGTCTGATAACTGGACTCTTACAAATCACGGTCGTCGTCTCTCGTCCTGTTGTTGTGTGTGATCATTGTTCACTGTGCTGATGGGTTTTTTTCCTGCTTTGCTGCTGCGTGATTCAATGCAGCAGCAATGAAGGTTTTTCTTTCCCAAGTTTTACCTTGTGTCTGCTTTTTATATGTGTTCATGTATCGGGCCAGCTTATGTGTGTGTTATGTGTGTGTTGTCTGTTGTCATGAGGCCGGTCAAGGTTTGCTCAGCCCTGCTGTTGACCTAAGGCAGGGATATACATCTGGAGATGGTTCCCGGGCGCCTAAAGGCGACTTCTGCTCCTAACTGGCAATTAGGATGGGTTAAATGCAGTAATCACATTTCATTATGCAGGGAACATGTTCCCTTGTGCATATGACAATAAAATTCTTTTGAATCCTTTGAAACACTTTAGCAGGGGTGGTGGCCAAGTGGTTAGTGCGCTTGATTTCGGTGCAGAAGGTTACTGGTTCAAACCCCAACCATGCCACATTTCTCTATGTAATGTGGAGTTGTGTCAGGAAGGGCATCCGGTGTAAAACTTGTGTCAGTTCAACATGCAGATCCACCTTGAATATGCTGTGGTGACCCTGAGTGAAAAGCAACGGAGCAGCTGAAGGGAATTATTGTTACTTAATTTAATTGTAATCATGAGGTACATGTAGCATATAATCCAGGGGTGGCCAAGTTTGGCCCTCGAGAGCCACCTTCTTGACAATCTTAGTTGTCTCCCTGCTCCAACACACCTGAATCCAATGAAAGGCTCATTAAAAGTCTGCTAACGAGTCTTTCATTGGATTCAGGTGTGTTGGAGCAGGGAGACAACTAAGAGTGTCAGGAAGGTGGCTCTCGAGGACCGAACTTGGCCACCCCTGATATAATCAAAACATTTAAGTTGTGGGAACAATTGATTTTAAGTTTATGAACTCAAAAATATTGTGGCAACTGATTACCTCAGTATTTTTGAGTTCTTCTAACTTGGTTGAGTTTACAGTGTGAGGACTCACAAATACACAGGCAAAGAGGATGCAGTGCAAGTAGACACTAAGCTTTGGACTTCTTTTTGTCCTTTTTAAACTTTGATTTAGTAAGAAAATTCCACTGTTTTTCTTTGTCTGACCAACATTTCTTAAAATATTAGGATGTGAAGTTGTAACAGCATGTGACATCAAATGTACAGCTGTCACCAATGATCTCTTTGCAGGTTTGCTTCATATCATGTCTTGTCTATTGGCTTATTTCTCCTTGTGTGCTAAAAACCTGATAATATGTCTGTGACAGCAGCTGCATACTTTAGTATGCATGGAAATGTGTTTATTTCTGTTTACCCCCTAGGGTTCATTTGTTCTCTGGAAGTGGTTAATGGAGGAAAACAGTTGATGTGTAATAAATTTATTTTCCCTGCTGACAGTGGCATCTACACACTGCTGATTCAGGTGTGAGTCGCTACTTTTATTTCCTCTGGTTAGCACATAGCTCATGATTAGCTTTCATATATGAGCAATGTTTGAAGACAAATCATAATCTGAGTTTGTCTTTCAGAATACCTCAAAAAGACACCAATGGATTTCAATCAAATTTAGTGAAGAGGATTGGCGGTTGGTGCTAAAATTGTTAGGGGGGGGTGCACCTTTGGAGGAAAAAAATTGAAAAAAAGCTCTTCATATGGGGGCCACAAAAGAACAAACTAAAGACAAATCAAAATTACATTCTAATCCAATTATTTTCCGTGAATCTGATTGGTTAATCGTGTGAGATTTCAGACCATAAAATATTGTGTGGACGGTGGCAAAATATTAAAACCGTTTCACATTTGATGTGTTACTCCGCCCCCTGACCGCGTTGCTGCGCAGGTGTCAACAATGACACTGTCAGCTGAGGGCGACAGAAACTACTGCAGTGACGTCGATGATGAAAAGCGTGGATTTAATGGATTTAACTGGATTGATTGGTGGATTTACCATGGATTTAACTCAATGCAGCTGAGGAGATGGAGAAATCTGTGGGTCTGCCCACAGAATTTCCAGTTTGGCATGAAGACGCTGTTGCAATGGTAAACCTTGATGAGCCGACCACACCCTTTCACAACGATTCGCCGGCCTTGAAGGGCCCGGTCAGGCTGGGATTTGAACAGAGGATCCTCTGGTCTCAAGCCCAACACTTTAACCACTAGACCATTCAGACACCATCACCTCCCCTTGATGGTTCTCTTTATTCACTACCCGTCGTCTCTTTGTTGGATGGGAGCTGCTTCTCTCCTCACTGCTTAGCTCATGAATGAAGAGAATTTCTGCAGATGATAAAATATTTACAAAAATAACAATAAATGAAGAAGATTAATAATAAAGGCACAAAGTGAATCATAATAATAACCTGATCAGTTGGATGTCCTGTTGGAAGTGCTGGATACAGTGAATTGACATGAACTGAATCAATAGTTTTCTTTTGTAGTTTTGTCTATCCAGTTGGTATATCACCACTGGATACTGTCTCATTTCTTCTCTGCAAGACATTTTTGACCGGATTGAACCTCTCATAAATTTCAAATGGTTGAAATCTTGGGCTCAGGTGCAGCAACCGCTTCCCCTGAAATCACTACAACTAACTAACAGCCAAAACATTTCCCATCGTAACATTCAAGTGGGGGGCCACATGAGGTGCTATGTATCTAGACCACCTGACCAGAATGCTAGTAGCCCGAGCTACACGTTCCTTTCCCGTTGGGCCGGACCTCACCTGTTGTGTGTGATAAACTCTCCACTGATGTGGACCAAATTAAAATCAGTAAAGATCAATGAGAAACTCCCTTCAGACTAACATACCCATAGAGCAACCCTGAGTCTGAGGACATTATTCATCAGCAACTCTTCTTAGCCATCTTCATCCTTGTGATTAAGAGTTGGACTCTAGATCTTCATCAAGTGGGGGAATGTAACAAATCTGACTTCAGACTAATTTGCACAAAAATACATTCATGTTTTCCTTTTCCAAACAACTGTCTTCCCAAGACTTCCAAAGGCCTGTTGTCTTGATCTGAAAAGACTGTTATGACTTGAAATGGGGTTACAACTTCCTGTGGGCTTCTCGTTTTTTCTTGTTTTTTTATGTTTGTTTGTTTTTGTTTTGAGACCACACCTTCCACAAGAACAACCAGTTTTCAACAACATGCTTATACTTTAAAAGTTTTCTGAAACCAGCATGGGTTTAAACTCAGTTCAGAGTGAATGATGGTTCATATGAATCTGTCAAAGCCAGAGATGTTCAAGATCAGCCAAACCTGTCTTTGTCCAAAGTAACAGGCCAATAAACCCAGAATCATCTTCCTCCAGGTGCCACAGCTTAATTGTCATAAAGATAACCAATATTGGGGCAGAACCAGAACTCTCCCTGGAGGCCCAGGGTGGGCCATCAGTGTACAAATTATATACATATATGACAAATTGTATATTCCAATATAATTTGTTAACATGTTTCTTGCAGGTGAAGTCTTTTATAACTGTTGATATATGTAAAATTTTGTTTCTTGAATTATTTATGAATTGTCATGGTGAAATGTTTTTATTCCCTTAATTTCTTGTTAGGATGTATTTATAAAACTCAGTAATTGTATATGTTGATATACATATATGTTGAGCCTTGATCTGCCGCCAAATGAGCTGGACCAATTCCTGAGATCACAGGGGAAAACCAACGGTTCAACCCCAAACATAGAAAAGCTAAAGGCTCAAAGGCCCATCAAGAAATCAGACCGGACCAGAACCATGATCCAACAGACTCAGCTAAGTAAACCAGCAGAGTTCCGAAGGCCTTAGTTGTCAATTGAGGCAAATTTTGCGAACCCAAATTCATGATTAAATTCCAATCAGATTTATTGCCTTTAAATTCTTAAACTTTGTTCTTTCAGTGCTTTATCTTTTAACATCTCATGATTAACAGACTGTCACCATAATAAAACTATGAATCACTATGAATGTATATTTTCAAACTGCCAGTGTCAGGAATTTTCAATGTATTATCAATTATTAATGTCTTTACTTTGATTTGCTGTCTTTGATTTTGTCTTTGATCTCATTCTTCATATACACATTTATATACATGTGTTTCAATGTGTTTCATTAATATTACTCTTTTTTTGTCAATCACTGAATTGCTAAAGTAGTTATATTCACTACATTGATTGATTGATACATATCTATTCACTAAATTCACTGAACTGTTTAATCAATCAATCAATCAACTTTTTTCTTATATAGCGCCAAATCACAACAAACAGTTGCCCCAAGGCGCTCCATATTGGCAAGGCCATACAATAATTATGAAAAACCCCAACGGTCAAAACGACCCCCTATGAGCAAGCACTTGGCAACAGTGGAAAGGAAAAACTCCCTTTTAACAGGAAGAAACCTCCAGCAGAACCAGGCTCAGGGAGGGGCAGTCTTCTGCTGAGACTGGTTGGGGCTGAGGGAAAAAACCAGGAAAAGACATGCCGTGAAGGGGGGCAGAGATCGATCACTAATGATTAAATGCAGAGTGATGCATACGGAGCAAAAAGAGAAAGAAACAGTGCATCATGGGAACCCCCCCACAATCTACGTCTAAAGCAGCATAACCAAGGGATGGTCCAGGGTCACCCGATCCAGCCCTAACTATAAGCCTTAGCGAAAAGGAAAGTTTTAAGCCTAATCTTAAAAGTAGAGAGGGTATCTGTCTCCCTGATCTGAATTGGGAGCTGGTTCCACAGGAGAGGAGCCTGAAAGCTGAAGGCTCTGCCTCCCATTCTACACTTACAAACCCTAGGAACTACAAGTAAGCCCGCAGTCTGAGAGCGAAGCGCTCTAATGGGGTAATATGGTACTACGAGGTCCCTAAGATAAGATGGGACCTGATTATTCAAAACCTTATAAGTAAGAAGAAGAATTTTAAATTCTATTCTAGAATTAACAGGAAGCCAATGAAGAGAGGCCAACACGGGTGAGATATGCTCTCTCCTGCTAGTCCTCGTCAGTACTCTAGCTGCAGCATTCTGAACCAACTGAAGGCTTTTTAGGGAACTTTTAGGACAACCTGATAATAATGAATTACAATAGTCCAGCCTAGAGGAAATAAATGCATGAATTAGTTTTTCAGCATCACTCTGATACAAGACCTTTCTGATTTTAGAGATATTGCGTAAATGCAAAAAGGCAGTCCTACATATTTGTTTAATATGCGCTTTGAATGACATATCCTGATCAAAAATGACTCCAAGATTTCTCACAGTATTACTAGAGATCAGGGAAATGCCATCCAGAGTAACGATCTGGTTAGACACCATGCTTCTAAGATTTGTGGGGCCAAGTACAATAACTTCAGTTTTATCTGAGTTTAAAAGCAGGAAATTAGAGGTCATCCATGTCTTTATGTCTGTAAGACAATCCTGCAGTTTAGCTAATTGGTGTGTATCCTCTGGCTTCATGGATAGATAAAGCTGGGTATCATCTGCGTAACAATGAAAATTTAAGCAATACTGTCTAATAATACTGCCTAAGGGAAGCATGTATAAAGTGAATAAAATTGGTCCTAGCACAGAACCTTGTGGAACTCCATAATTAACTTTAGTCTGTGAAGAAGATTCCCCATTTACATGAACAAACTGTAATCTATTAGACAAATATGATTCAAACCACCGCAGCGCAGTGCCTTTAATACCTATGACATGCTCTAATCTCTGTAATAAAATTTTATGGTCAACAGTATCAAAAGCAGCACTGAGGTCCAACAGAACAAGCACAGAGATAAGTCCACTGTCCGAAGCCATAAGAAGATCATTTGTAACCTTCACTAATGCTGTTTCTGTACTATGATGAATTCTAAAACCTGACTGAAACTCTTCAAATAGACCATTCCTCTGCAGGTGATCAGTTAGCTGTTTTACAACTACCCTCTCAAGAATCTTTGAGAGAAAAGGAAGGTTGGAAATTGGCCTATAATTAGCTAAGATAGCTGGGTCAAGTGATGGCTTTTTAAGTAATGGTTTAATTACTGCCACCTTAAAGGCCTGTGGTACATAACCAACTAACAAAGATAGATTGATCATATTTAAGATTGAAGCATTAAATAATGGTAGGACTTCCTTGAGCAGCCTGGCAGGAATGGGGTCCAATAAACATGCCGATGGTTTGGACGAAGCAACCAATGAAAATAACTCAGACAGAACAACCGGAGAGAAAGAGTCTAACCAAATACCGGCATCACTGAAAGCAGCCAAAGATAACGATACATCTTTGGGATGGTTATGAGTAATTTTTTCTCTAATAGTCAAAATTTTGTTAGCAAAGAAAGTCATGAAGTCATTACTAGTTAAAGTTAATGGAATACTCAGCTCAATAGAGCTCTGACTCTTTGTCAGCCTAGCTACAGTGCTGAAAAGAAACCTGAGGTTATTCTTATTTTCTTCAATTAGTGATGAGTAGAAAGATGTCCTAGCTTTACGGAGGGCTTTTTTATAGAGCAACAAACTCTTTTTCCAGGCTAAGTGAAGATCTTCTAAATTAGTGAGACGCCATTTCCTCTCCAACTTACGGGTTATCTGCTTTAAGCTACGAGTTTGTGAGTTATACCACGGAGTCAGACACTTCTGATTTAAAGCTCTCTTTTTCAGAGGAGCTACAGCATCCAAAGTTGTCTTCAAAGAGGATGTAAAACTATTGACGAGATACTCTAACTCCCTTACAGAGTTTAGGTAGCTACTCTGCTCTGTGTTGGTATATGACATTAGAGAACATAACGAAGGAATCATATCCTTAAACCTAGTTACAGCGCTTTCTGAAAGACTTCTAGTGTAATGAAACTTATTCCCCACTGCTGGGTAGTCCATCAGGGTAAATGTAAATGTTATTAAAAAATGATCAGACAGAAGGGAGTTTTCAGGGAATACTGTTAAGTCTTCTACTTCCATACCATAAGTCAGAACAAGATCTAAGATATGATTAAAGTGGTGGGTGGACTCATTTACTTTTTGAGCAAAGCCGATAGAGTCTAATAATAGATTAAATGCAGTGTTGAGGCTGTCATTCTCAGCATCTGTGTGGATATTAAAATCGCCCACTATAATTATCTTATCTGAGCTAAGCACTAAGTCAGACAAAAGGTCTGAAAATTCACAGAGAAACTCACAGTAACGACCAGGTGGACGATAGATAATAACAAATAAAACTGGTTTTTGGGACTTCCAATTTGGATGGACAAGACTAAGAGACAAGCTTTCAAATGAATTAAAGCTCTGTCTAGGTTTTTGATTAATTAATAAGCTGGAATGGAAGATTGCTGCTAATCCTCCGCCACGGCCCGTGCTACGAGCATTCTGACAGTTAGTGTGACTCGGGGGTGTTGACTCATTTAAACTAACATATTCATCCTGCTGTAACCAGGTTTCTGTTAGGCAGAATAAATCAATACGTTGATCAATTATTATATCATTTACCAACAGGGACTTAGAAGAGAGAGACCTAATGTTTAATAGACCACATTTAACTGTTTTAGTCTGTGGTGCAATTGAAGGTGCTATATTATTTTTTCTTTTTGAATTTTTATGCTTAAATAGATTTTTGCTGGTTATTGGTGGTCTGGGAGCAGGCACCGTCTCTACGGGGATGGGGCAACGAGGGGATGGCAGGGGGAGAGAAGCCGCAGAGAGGTGTATAAGACCACAGCTCTGCCTCCTGGTCCCAACGCTGGACAGTCACAGTTTGGAGGATCCAAGAAAATTGGCCAGATTTCTAGAAATGAGAGCTGCTCCATCTAAAGTGGGATGGATGCCGTCTCTCCTAACAAGACCAGGTTTTCCCCAGAAGCTTTGCCAATTATCAATGAAGCCCACCTCATTTTTTGGACACCACTCAGACAGCCAGCAATTCAAGGAGAACATGCGGCTAAACATGTCACTCCCGGTCTGATTGGGGAGGGACCCAGAGAAAACAACAGAGTCCGACATTGTTTTTGCAAAGTTACACACGATTTAATGTTAATTTTAGTGACCTCCGATTGGCGTTACCGAGTGTCATTACTGCCGACATGAATTACAATCTTACCAAATTTACGCTTAGCCTTAGCCAGCAATTTCAAATGTCCTTCGATGTCGCCTGCTCTGGCCCCCGGAAGACAATTGACAATGGTTGCTGGTGTCGCTAACTTTACATTTCTCAAAACAGAGTCGCCAATAACCAGAGTTTGATCCTCGGCGAGTGTATCGTCGAGTGGGGAAAAACGGTTAGAGATGTGAACGGGTTGACGGTGTACACGGGGCTTCTGTTTAGGGCTACGCTTCCTCCTCACAGTCACCCAGTCAGCCTGCTTTCCCGACTGCCCGGGATCTGCCAGAGGGGAACTAGCGGCGGCTAAGCTACCTTGGTCCGCACCGACTACAGGGGCCTGGCTAGCTGTAGAATTTTCCACGGTGCGGAGCCGAGTCTCCAATTCGCCCAGCCTGGCCTCCAAAGCTACGAATAAGCTGCACTTATTACAAGTACCGTTACTGCTAAAGGAGGCCGAGGAATAACTAAACATTTCACACCCAGAGCAGAAAAGTACGGGAGAGACAGGAGAAGCCGCCATGCTAAATCGGCTAAGAGCTAGTAGCTATGCAACCTAGCGGATTCCTAAAAACACACAAAGTGAATAATGTGTAAATAATTTAAAGGTGATTCAGCAGAAGGAGTGCCCCAATCAAGGCACCAAACAGGCCATGAAGCAGCACAGGCAACGCACGACAACAGCAAATGCACGACAACGGTGCTAAAATAAAATAAAAATCAACCAAACACGCTGTGGAGCAGCACAGATAACGCACGACAACAGTGCTAAAAGAGAAAAAAAAAAAATAAATAAAATAAAAAAAAAAAAATAAAATAAAAACGAAAGTGTTAGCAAGCTAGTTAGCTTGCCAACGCTGATGAAAGTTAGCTGATAAAAGTGCTCCGTCGCGATGTTTCTACCGTTAGAGGTCTTCCTTAGGCGTTGGAGCACAGTAAAAAAGTAAAAAAAAAAAAAAGGTAAAAAAGTAAAAAAGTCTTGAAAAAGACTGTTAATTCAAGTCCAAAGCAGCAGGTAGCAGTCTCTGTGTAAACAGTCCCAACAGAGAGCCCAAGTAATCATTAAGTAATCATTAAACTGCTCACAAGATGATCTTTGACTCAGTGAGAAGGCAGACTGTTTTGCTGAGATCATGTTTTTGCTGAGCACAGATGTACGTTCTAATTAACAGTCCAGGCTTGAGCAGGGAGTAGTGTGACCCGCGTATTAGTTCAGGGTTACGCTGTTTACTTCGTGAGACTGGAGGCTTAAAGCCATAACAATTTCATATCGATGTGATACCAGACTTTGTGTCGCTAACGTGTTTTGGTATTTTGTCCTTCCATATGCTTATATGTAACTTTATTCTAATAAATATGGGAGGCAGATGGGTGGGGCCCTTCAGAGCTGACGGGACGGTCGTTAGTGGAGGGTGACGCTCATTTGCTCTCTCCTGATCAGGAAATGAAATTCGGTCTCCTGCGTGAGCATTCGTTGTGTTAACTGAGTTGCTCTTTTACAGATTTCAACTCTGACAGTCAGTAACCTGTTTATCCTTGTATATATGTAAAGAAATTTGTAAATATGTCATGATTGGGTCTGTGGGGTTTATTGTATGGTGCTTTGTCTTGGATATGCTGGTGGTTTTTTTCACTGGGGTTTGGTGGTGGTATCTCTCTTGTCTTGTGTAGTGTGTTTGGTTTTGGGTGTGTCCCTCCTGCCCTCCTTTCCTGCTTGACACTCCTCATTCTGGATCCCTTCTCACACACCTGCTGTGCATTTTCTCCTGACCACGTCCCCTTTATTAGTCACACCTTCTCCCTCTCTCACTTGCAAGCCCTGTGCTACTTTCAAGCATTTGTCCTCAGAGTTTCCTAGTCCTGTTTTTGCCTACCATGTATGGACCTGTGTGCCTGTTTTTTTGTTTGTTTGGTTTTTTTTTTTTTTGTTGTTTTTGGATTTTGTCTTTGCCTCATGCTTTGGCTACTGTTGCTTATTTTGGACTGCATTTTTGTGTACTGACCCACGCCTGAATTAAACTCTGTTAAACTGAATCCCGAATCCAGCATTTTTGTCCAACCTTCTGGTTGCGACAAAATATGCTGCCAGTGGTTTTAATGTGTTCAGCTGAAACAAAGCTTGCATCAGTCTTATCGGGAACTCATGACTTTTACATCAGAGACTGATTAATGCTGTTTAAATCAATGTTCCTGTATGTCTAAACAGGCGGTGCTCCTATCTGAGGTTTAATTAAATTTCAAATTTCATTTAATATTGTCTTAACATATTTATCAATATCTCATGTAATAAAATATTTATTTATTTAGAGCCTCCTCACTGGGGGCCAAAAGATATATGTAACGAATATTTAATAAAGCCTCCACACGGGAGCACCATAAGAGGGTAGTGAATAAGCAGTTAAACTCCCAAATTGAATTAGACTGGATTAGGCCCCATCTGATGAGTCATCAAAATAATTAACAGTTTAGGGTTTAATACTTATTATTTAATTATTATTCGGGGCACCACCTATTTATAGCATAGGTACTTTAATTTAAACATTTATTAATTTATCAGTCTCAATTTAATTAAATCAGTCTCATTTTAATTAATCAGTCTCTGAAAGTGAATTCACAATACGATTGACCGCATGTTTCCTTCTGAACACAAAATGAACCACAGCAGAAATATTTACAATTTATTTTCAAGTAATGAACAGTTTACTGGTATTTTTGACACACCTTAAAGCATCAGGTTAAAACTTTGTTAAAATTATCAAAGTGAACAAAGAATGAATGCCACGTGGTAGCTTAGCTTAGCTTAGCTTAGCAATGGGGCCTTGGCCCAAGAATAAAATTTAAGCATTTAAGAATGGAAGAGAGAAGAGGAAAGCAGGGAGAAGAGTGGCAGATATAGAAGAGAAGGGCGAAACAGCACTCTGTTCTTACTTTTTAAGGGGGACTGATGTCACCAAACTCCATCCATTTAGAGTGTGTAATCTCACAGAAACTTCACCCTCGAATGGATACACATTACAAATAGTCAGAAACATCCTTTGGATAAACAGAATACTTCACCATCAACATAATGCAGACAGAAAGATCACATTTAACTACACATCAGTTACAATAACACGTGTCAATAAAATGGAATAATTAGATGCAAAGTATTTTGTTTGATTAATCAATACCACCACATTAGAAGTTTTTAGATATATGAATCAAAGAATACTGATGCAATGCTTTTATTTTAAAAGAATGTCTTTCTTCACTTAAACCTAAAAATAATAGCTGTTATCAAGACAAAGTTTTATGGCCCTGTGTTGTGGAAGCGATATCATCTCGCAGTCTTGAGAGGGTCTGGCCTTGGCATGAGGTCATAAAATTTGGGTTCTCCTGGCCTGGAGAAACTCAGATTCTGACATGAAGCCATTATAATGTCATGTAATTCATAATGTCTGAAAATTCACTGATAAAAAGGCAAGGGCTCCCCTTTGAAGAACTTTGAATTACAGTTTTGTTTTGCTGTGAACCCCAGTGTTGGCCCATGGGGGATGTCTCCAAGCTTATCTGAAGATCCCCAGATGACTTAGGAATTTCTCAACTGAGAGGGAAAACACAGTCTATTGTCTGCAGTTCCAAACTCAGATTTTTGTTGAGACAGCATTAATGTATTTATTAACATTTACATTTACCCTGATGGACTACCCTGCAGTGGGGAATAAGTTTCATTACACTAGAAGTCTTTCAGAAAGCGCTGTAACTAGGTTTAAGGATATGATTCCTTCTTTATGTTCTCTAATGTCATATACCAACACAGAGCAGAGTAGCTACCTAAACTCTGTAAGGGAGTTAGAGTATCTTGTCAATAGTTTTACATCCTCATTGAAGACAACTTTGGATGCTGTAGCTCCTCTGAAAAAGAGAGCTTTAAATCAGAAGTGTCTGACTCCGTGGTATAACTCACAAACTCGTAGCTTAAAGCAGATAACCCGTAAGTTGGAGAGGAAATGGCGTCTCACTAATTTAGAAGATCTTCACTTAGCCTGGAAAAAGAGTTTGTTGCTCTATAAGAAAGCCCTTCGTGAAGCTAGGACATCTTTCTACTCATCACTAATTGAAGAAAATAAGAACAACCCCAGGTTTCTTTTCAGCACTGTAGCCAGGCTGACAAAGAGTCAGAGCTCTATTGAGCTGAGTATTCCATTAACTTTAACTAGTAATGACTTCATGACTTTCTTTGCTAACAAAATTTTGACTATTAGAGAAAAAATTACTCATAACCATCCCAAAGATGTATCGTTATCTTTGGCTGCTTTCAGTGATGCCGGTATTTGGTTAGACTCTTTCTCTCCGATTGTTCTGTCTGAGTTATTTTCATTAGTTACTTCATCCAAACCATCAACATGCTTATTAGACCCCATTCCTGCCAGGCTGCTCAAGGAAGTCCTACCATTATTTAATGCTTCAATCTTAAATATGATCAATCTATCTTTGTTAGTTGGTTATGTACCACAGGCCTTTAAGGTGGCAGTAATTAAACCATTACTTAAAAAGCCATCACTTGACCCAGCTATCTTAGCTAATTATAGGCCAATCTCCAACCTTCCTTTTCTCTCAAAGATTCTTGAGAGGGTAGTTGTAAAACAGCTAACTGATCACCTGCAGAGGAATGGTCTATTTGAAGAGTTTCAGTCAGGTTTTAGAATTCATCATAGTACAGAAACAGCATTAGTGAAGGTTACAAATGATCTTCTTATGGCTTCGGACAGTGGACTTATCTCTGTGCTTGTTCTGTTGGACCTCAGTGCTGCTTTTGATACTGTTGACCATAAAATTTTATTACAGAGATTAGAGCATGTCATAGGTATTAAAGGCATTGCGCTGCGGTGGTTTGAATCATATTTGTCTAATAGATTACAGTTTGTTCATGTAAATGGGGAATCTTCTTCACAGACTAAAGTTAATTATGGAGTTCCACAAGGTTCTGTGCTAGGACCAATTTTATTCACTTTATACATGCTTCCCTTGGGCAGTATTATTAGACGGTATTGCTTAAATTTTCATTGTTACGCAGATGATACCCAGCTTTATCTATCCATGAAGCCAGAGGATACGCACCAATTAGCTAAACTGCAGGATTGTCTTACAGACATAAAGACATGGATGACCTCTAATTTCCTGCTTTTAAACTCAGATAAAACTGAAGTTATTGTACTTGGCCCCACAAATCTTAGAAGCATGGTGTCTAACCAGATCGTTACTCTGGATGGCATTTCCCTGATCTCTAGTAATACTGTGAGAAATCTTGGAGTTATTTTGATCAGGATATGTCATTCAAAGCGCATATTAAACAAATATGTAGGACTGCCTTTTTGCATTTACGCAATATCTCTAAAATCAGAAAGGTCTTGTCTCAGAGTGATGCTGAAAAACTAATTCATGCATTTGTTTCCTCTAGGCTGGACTATTGTAATTCATTATTATCAGGTTGTCCTAAAAGTTCCCTAAAAAGCCTTCAGTTGGTTCAGAATGCTGCAGCTAGAGTACTGACGGGGACTAGCAGGAGAGAGCATATCTCACCCGTGTTGGCCTCCCTTCATTGGCTTCCTGTTAATGCTAGAATAGAATTTAAAATTCTTCTTCTTACTTATAAGGTTTTGAATAATCAGGTCCCATCTTATCTTAGGGACCTCATAGTACCATATTACCCCATTAGAGCGCTTCGCTCTCAGACTGCGGGCTTACTTGTAGTTCCTAGGGTTTGTAAGAGTAGAATGGGAGGCAGAGCCTTCAGCTTTCAGGCTCCTCTCCTGTGGAACCAGCTCCCAATTCAGATCAGGGAGACAGATACCCTCTCTACTTTTAAGATTAGGCTTAAAACTTTCCTTTTCGCTAAGGCTTATAGTTAGGGCTGGATCGGGTGACCCTGGACCATCCCTTGGTTATGTTGCTTTAGACGTAGACTGTGTTTCATAATTATTGTATGGCCTTGCCTTGCAATGTGGAGCGCCTTGGGGCAACTGTTTGTTGTGATTTGGCGCTATACAAGAAAAAAGTTGATTGATTGATTGATTTATTTAATTAGGGCAAATCGAGGCCATGGCACTACAATCAATTTGTTACAATATATCTTGGTGCCCGTGTGGCTCAATATTGATTAATACTTAAATCGCTACATTTTTTATTGGTGCTGAGTAGGGGTGTGTATTGATAAGATTTTATCGATATCGATGCCATTATCGATTCCACTTATTGATCAGATTCCTTATCGATTCCCTTATTGATACCTCTTGTGAATTTTCTGTGTACTAAAAGTAGGCTTTACGGGTTTTCTATGTCAACATTTTCAATTGGTCACTATATCCTTGATCTCTGGACATAAAAAAAAAAATCTATAGTTTTTGTCAAAAGCATTTCCTTTCAGAGATTTTGGCATGAATGTCTCTCCGTACCTCTGAGCTGAGCTCAGCTGGCTGCTGCACGTCAGCGCAGGATGTCTCTTTTTGCGAGAAAAAAACATTTTGATCGATTGCAGTTTGTTTGTATTACAACATCTGAAAAGAAGTGGCATTTGATCTAAACGGTGTTTCACTTTGAATTTATTAATTCCGACTGGACTTTATCATTCTAACTTGACTCGGCCGAGAGCAGCGCAGCATTTGGAGCTGTGTGAACAGAATGGAGGACTATTCTCATTACTTTCTTGCAACAAGACAGGAGTCCCAGTTTGTGACTTTAATCCGCACAAAAGTGACTCACTATTGACATATTCAGGGATGAAAGTGGTAAAAAACAAAAAGCTGAAACCCAAAATTACCCCCCAACACCACCCCCACGAAAATGTTTGAATTCTAGAAGCTCTGAAATGCAATCTGGGACTATTCCAGACAATAAACTGCAGTGAGTGCAGCATCCATTTCGGTGAGAAAAACCCAACTTTCCTTATTTAAATTCATTCCAGCAGTATTCTGCTCTTACTAGGATGCAGCAGTTTTCTAGCTTGGCAGATAGTTCTGGAGGAAATCACTGAAGAAATTAACAAATTGAAAATATGGTTTGACCAAAACAAGTTGCCATTAAACTTAAATAAAACAGGGATGAAGTGGAGGTGTAAGAGTCACTCGGTGTTCACAGGAAACACGTATTACTATATTTATTTATTTATGTTCATTGTTAGTTGGTTTTATCTTTTCTGTTGTTTTGTTTCATCAGATTCTTTTTGTCTCTTTCTCTAAAATTGTATTGTAGCATTATTAGTTATTATGAGTTATTATTATTATTATTGTTGTTGTTGCTATTATTATTAACATATGAATAAAAATTAAATAAAAAATACAATTTGACTCTTTTGTCACAATGAACGCTGAGCCATTATTATACAGAAAACAAATGCACACAACCTGCTGAGATGTGAACAGCTTAATGCTTACTTTAACATTGAAAATGCCATAGGCATGCTAACATGTTAGCGTCGGTCCCGTTTTTAAGTTATATAAAAAAGTTATCTATCAACTGTTTCAGAAGACCATAACAGGTCGGTTTAACATAAAAAAGGTAAATAATACTCACAGACATATGCTCTTTGGGGTTTTAGCGGGAAAAATTAAGATAAAGTGAAATAAAGGGGAGGTGATGGTTTAGTGGTTAAGGCATTGGGCTTGAGACCAGAAGATCCTCAGTTCAAATCCCAGCATGACTGGGCCCTTGGGCAAGGTCTTTAATCCCCTATTGCCCCCGGTGTGTAGTGAGCGCCTTGTGTGGCAGCACCCTCACATCGGGGTGAATGTGAGGCATTATTTGTAAAGCGCTTTGAGCGTCTGATGCAGATGGAAAAGCGCTATATATATATGCAGTCCATTTACCATTCCATTTAAATAAAACAATGAATCAACAAAGCACCAGATCAAAGCACTGCTTCGATTGGTTCAAGGTTCAAAGCAAAGCCGCGATGCAGAAAAATTGATTACACCGCTGCAGGGTCTGTAATCAAATTATCATTTTCCTGACAAACACCCCCAAAAACAACGGCCACTCTGAAGGACCAATAAGGGAATTGTTAAGCAAAAAGGTTATTGATGTCAGTGGATCGAATCATTTCTTAACAATACGATACCCATCCCTAGTGCTGAGGCACATTCAGTACTAAATATTAATAAATCGTAATAATTAAACTTTGTTACATTTTGTGGTCCACCCTGTGAGGTGAAAATAATTATTAAATTTTAAAATTTGCTCACCTGTGAGGCACATTTAATCTTAAATCGCAAGGCACATATAGTGTAAAAATATTAGGCTCTCAGAAATAAAAAAAAAAGAAACTGGGGGAAAAAAGATGCTCTTATTAAAGGAAATTGCAGAAATATTTGCAAGTAAGTCCCTTCGGCTTGTCCATTGGTGAGGTGGATCTGCATGTTGACTTGACACAAGTTTTACATGGAATGCCCTTCCTGACGCAACTCCATATTGCATTTAAAAGGGGTAGGGTTGCCTTGAACCGAGAACATTCCACTCTGGAAACTGTCATGGTCCCCTGTCTCCTGGTCATCTGTGTTTCCTTGCTTACTTGTGGTATGATTTCTTGCGTGTTTTCTCTGCCTTTAGTGTCCCATGTAACTACCCGGTGGTATTTGTCCACTGGCTTCCCGCCGTCAGCCCTCTGTTTTGTCTGTCCTGTGCCACCCTCGCTGTTGCCTCTTTGACCTCTCATCTCTACGCTATGTTAGCCGCATTGCCACCCATCTGGTGGTGGCCCTGAAATCTGTTGTCTCTGTAAATCCACTATGTGTTTGTCTGTCCCCTGTTGACCTCATGGCCGGCCCCTGGATGTTTTTTCTTTGTTCCCTGGCCTTGCCCATGCCACTTGTTTTTTTGGTGGGCATTGGTGGTTCTTTGGTTTTCCTTTGTGTATTGAATGTTGTGTGATTTTGTGCTCTTTTTGCTCTGAGATTTCTCGTGTTGTTTCTTGTGTTTGATTTCTTGTTGCTTAACCCTTTTTTTTTCCTTGTGTATTTGTGAGACTGCCTAGGACTTATCGGACACTGTTGCTCATTACTGATTCCTTTTCTGTGTCCTATCAATCCAAACTATGAACACTGCAAAAAAAAAAAAAAAAAAATGGTGCATCGTGAACATAGTAAGCAGGGTTTATTGCTCCACTACAAAAAGAATTTTCAAAATAATTTTTTATCACATCAGTTGAGGTGATTATGTGTGTGATGTAGCTTTGCATCTCAGGGTTTTTATTATTTTGCAATACAGCTATAATTTTTGGCCATTAAGAAACAGTGCATGTTTGCTTTTAGTGATATGAGGTAACATTAGAGCATCTGCGGGGGGATTGTTCTTTAACAAGCTGCAGCACTCATAAATTCCTCTTAAAGGACATGTTGCACCAAAAGCATAACAATTTAGATTTAGGCTGTTAGTGACCATCCGATGATACACCAGGATTACTTTGTACACTTCCATTCGCAACAAATGTAATAATTATATATATATATATATATATATATATATATATATATATATATATATATCTGTCATTATGTTGCCTGTGAAAATGTTACTGAGACGTTCCACGTCCAATAAGCGGCAATAAACAGCTCACACGCGGGTTTAAACAGTGTAGCAGCCGTTTTAACCTGCATGTCAGCTGTTTATTTTTTTTTTAAAGAGATTATTCAACAATTAATTCTCTTTAAAAAGTTCCTTGTAGAGAGATCTGTGAGCAAACAGCAAAACAGCTAGCTGCACATTAAAACAGCTGCTGCAGACACACACACACACACACACACACACACACACACACACACACACACACACACACACACACACACACACACACACACACACACACACACACACACACATCCAGACTCTCTTAATGTAAAGCAAAAACATTTACTTTCACTGAAAGCTCCAGGGAGCTGGAATTCTCTGTTTCATTATTTGTGCAAATCAAGGCTGTCAAATGAGATAAAGTTTATTAATATCGGACAATTTTGAAGTGTCTTGTTTGTTTAGAACTGTAGTTCCCAGTTTCACTACCAGGGTCTTGCCGTGCAAATACAACACTCTCACAAGCGCCACTAGCTTAGCTTATGGCAAGCTAAAAGTGGACGCTGTCGTTTTGGCCGAACTAATATACAGTTTTTGTATATTCTGTGTTAGTACGCGTCCCCGGCCAATGTGCTTGATGAATTCCTGCGCAAAATGTAGTTCCCAGTTAATTGTGATATGTTCATGTGAGATAATGAGTATATCTCATCTAAATCAATTCTAAAATTTCCAAGTAATAAAATTATAAAGATAACTGAATAAATATTTACAAAACTTAAAGTTTTGGAGCAACTTCACCTGTTATCGCTCAGCCCATTTTAAACACTGACCGGAGTTTGATGCGGAATGCCACATTCACACCTGGCGCGACCAGACGCCACAAATTCGCGTCCGTCGCCATGCGACGGACCAAATTTAACAATTCTAATTTTCAAAGGGGCAATATTAATCAGATGTTTTTTTTTACGTCACTCATTTTCATGTTCAGTACTTCACACCTTCCATTTTTATCAAGTCCAGTTTTACCCTTTTGATTTTTTACCACATTCAATATTTACTGCTTTCACTTTTAACCACATTAATAGTTTTACTGCTTTCATTTTCACCACATTCAAAGTTTTACTGCGTTCATATTTACCACATTCAATATTTCAATTAATTTTGATCACTTTGACCCTTCATAGATTCCAAGACACCCATTACGAAAAGCATTGGCCAGTCTGCCAAAAAATATGCAACAACTGATAACTGTTAGCATTAGGTTATTTGGTAAGGATGAGATGGGGGTGAGAGGGGTGTTCAGGCTTCCTTTGTCACTTTCAGTCTTGCCCATGCTTCTTTAACCATTTATGGGTTGGATAGGAGTCCGGCAGAGCTTGGCTCTGCCAAGATTGTGATATTTGGAATTGCCCCATGTGAGCTTCAAACCTGCTATTCAGAAAACCTATGAGTAACATCATAGAGGGCTTGTCCATTATATATAAGGTCTATGACTACGACACACGCACACACACACACACACACACACACACACACACACACACACACACACACACACACACACACACACACACACACACACACACCAAGATTCAAGGTCAAAGCTCATCAAAGCCACATTTGATCTACGGTGATTGCTGGTTTCTTTCTCAGCCACAGGCTTGTGTTACACATACATAAATTATAGGTTATACCTCAGACTCATATATCTTTGAGTAATATTACTGTCTCTCTGAATAAGGGCCGGTGAGATCAACATTTGGAAAATGACCACAAGCAACAATTTGTCAAGTTGTGCTGGCCGGTGTGCTCACTTCACTTTCTTCTCCACAATAGCAGAATTACAGTTGAGTATTCGCTGACCTAATGCAATAGAGGCTCCATACGGACCAAGTAATGTGATTTCCTACTCTTTTATTCTGTGTCTGTGGCTGGATAGAGAGAGATCCTGACGAGATGTCATCTGAATTAGGGATGGCTGCCTTTTAAGCATGAGAGGGAAGTAAGTAATATATGTGAGAGGGCAGCAGCAGGCAGAGGCCTCAGTGTGGCATGTTGGAGTAAAGGACACATCAGGGTCGAGTGACTGTTCTCACTGTGAAACGTCATTTGATCCTCTATCTTTGACAAAGTTGATGCATTGTGTTATTGTTTGTCAGTAGGTTGTGCCAATTTAGAGATGGTGGTGTGGCCTGATAACCTATCCCATACGTTAGCCAGTAGTACTGAATTAGAGCAACACAGCAGTTTGCCCGTTTTGGTGATCAATCAATCAATCAATCAATTTTATTTATATAGCGCCAAATCACAACAAACAGTTGCCCCAAGGCACTTTATATTGTAAGGCAAGGCCATACAATAATTACGTAAAAACCCCAACGGTCAAAACGACCCCCTGTGAGCAAGCACTTGGCGACAGTGGGAAGGAAAAACTCCCTTTTAACAGGAAGAAACCTCCAGCAGAACCAGGCTCAGGGAGGGGCAGTCTTCTGCTGGGACTGGTTGGGGCTGAGGGAGAGAACCAGGAAAAAGACATGCTGTGGAGGGGAGCAGAGATCAATCACTAATGATTAAATGCAGAGAGGTGCATACAGAGCAAAAAGAGAAAGAAACACTCAGTGCATCATGGGAACCCCCCAGCAGTCTACGTCTATAGCAGCATAACTAAGGGATGGTTCAGGGTCACCTGATCCAGCCCTAACTATAAGCTTTAGCAAAAAGGAAAGTTTTAAGCCTAATCTTAAAAGTAGAGAGGGTGTCTGTCTCCCTGATCTGAATTGGGAGCTGGTTCCACAGGAGAGGAGCCTGAAAGCTGAAGGCTCTGCCTCCCATTCTACTCTTACAAACCCTAGGAACTACAAGTAAGCCTGCAGTCTGAGAGCGAAGTGCTCTATTGGGGTGATATGGTACTATGAGGTCCCTAAGATAAGATGGGACCTGATTATTCAAATCCTTATAAGTAAGAAGAAGAATTTTAAATTCTATTCTAGAATTAACAGGAAGCCAATGAAGAGAGGCCAATATGGGTGAGATATGCTCTCTCCTTCTAGTCCCCATTAGTACTCTAGCTGCAGCATTTTGAATTAACTGAAAGCTTTTCAGGGAAGGACAACCTGATAATAATGAATTACAATAGTCCAGCCTAGAGGAAATAAATGCATGAATTAGTTTTTCAGCATCACTCTGAGACAAGACCTTTCTAATTTTAGAGATATTGCGTAAATGCAAAAAAGCAGTCCTTTGTTTAACATGCGCTTTGAATGACATATCCTGATCAAAAATGACTCCAAGATTTCTCACAGTATTACTAGAGGTCAGGGTAATGCCATCCAGAGTAAGGATCTGGTTAGACACCATGTTTCTAAGATTTGTGGGGCCAAGTACAATAACTAAAAGCAGGAAATTAGAGGTCATCCATGTCTTTATGTCTGTAAGACAATCCTGCAGTTTAGCTAATTGGTGTGTGTCCTCTGGCTTCATGGATAGATAAAGCTGGGTATCATCTGCGTAACAATGAAAATTTAAGCAATGCCGTCTAATAATACTGCCTAAGGGAAGCATGTATAAAGTGAATAAAATTGGTCCTAGCACAGAACCTTGTGGAACTCCATAATTAACCTTAGTCTGTGAAGAAGATTCCCCATTTACATGAACAAATTGTAATCTATTAGATAAATATGATTCAAACCACCACAGCGCAGTGCCTTTAATACCTATGGCATGCTCTAATCTCTGTAATAAAATTTTATGGTCAACAGTATCAAAAGCAGCACTGAGGTCTAACAGAACAAGCACAGAGATGAGTCCACTGTCTGAGGCCATAAGAAGATCATTTGTAACCTTCACTAATGCTGTTTCTGTACTATGATGAATTCTAAAACCTGACTGAAACTCTTCAAATAGACCATTCCTCTGCAGATGATCAGTTAGCTGTTTTACAACTACCCTTTCAAGAATTTTTGAGAGAAAAGGAAGGTTGGAGATTGGCCTATAATTAGCTAAGATAGCTGGGTCAAGTGATGGCTTTTTAAGTAATGGTTTAATTACTGCCACCTTAAAAGCCTGTGGTACATAGCCAACTAATAAAGATAGATTAATCATATTTAAGATCCAAGCATTAAATAATGGTAGGGCTTCCTTGAGCAGCCTGGTAGGAATGGGGTCTAATAGACATGTTGATGGTTTGGATGAAGTAACTAATGAAAATAACTCAGACAGAACAATCGGAGAGAAAGAGTCTAACCAAATACCGGCATCACTGAAAGCAGCCAAAGATAACAATACGTCTTTGGGATGGTTATGAGTAATTTTTTCTCTAATAGTTAAAATTTTATTAGCAAAGAAAGTCATGAAGTCATTACTAGTTAAAGTTAAAGGAATACTTGGCTCAATAGAGCTCTGACTCTTTGTCAGCCTGGCTACAGTGCTGAAAAGAAACCTGGGGTTGTTCTTATTTTCTTCAATTAGTGATGAGTAGTAAGATGTCCTAGCTTTACGGAGGGCTTTTTTTATAGAGCAACAGACTCTTTTTCCAGGCTAAGTGAAGATCTTCTAAATTAGTGAGACGCCATTTCCTCTCCAACTTACGGGTTATCTGCTTTAAGCTGCGAGTTTGTGAGTTATACCACGGAGTCAGGCACTTCTGATTTAAAGCTCTCTTTTTCAGAGGAGCTACAGCATCCAAAGTTGTCTTCAATGAGGATGTAAAACTATTGACGAGATACTCTATCTCACTTACAGAGTTTAGGTAGCTACTCTGCACTGTGTTGGTATATGGCATTAGAGAACATAAAGAAGGAATCATATCCTTAAACCTAGTTACAGCGCTTTCTGAAAGACTTCTAGTGTAATGAAACTTATTCCCCACTGCTGGGTAGTCCATCAGAGTAAATGTAAATGTTATTAAGAAATGATCAGACAGAAGGGAGTTTTCAGGGAATACTGTTAAGTCTTCAATTTCCATACCATAAGTCAGAACAAGATCTAAGATATGATTAAAGTGGTGGGTGGACTCATTTACATTTTGAGCAAAGCCAATTGAGTCTAATAATAGATTAAATGCAGTGTTGAGGCTGTCATTCTCAGCATCTGTGTGGATGTTAAAATCGCCCACTATAATTATCTTATCTGAGCTAAGCACTAAGTCAGACAAAAGGTCTGAAAATTCACAGAGAAACTCACAGTAACGACCAGGAGGACGATAGATAACAACAAATAAAACTGTTTTTTGGGACTTCCAATTTGGATGGACAAGACTAAGAGTCAAGCTTTCAAATGAATTAAAGCTCTGTCTGGGTTTTTGATTAATTAATAAGCTGGAATGGAAGATTGCTGCTAATCTTCCGCCTCGGCCCGTGCTACGAGCGTTCTGGCAGTTAGTGTGACTCGGGGGTGTTGACTCATTTAAACTAACATATTTATCCTGCTGTAACCAGGTTTCTGTAACGCAGAATAAATCAATATGTTGATCAATTATTATATCATTTACTAACAGGGACTTAGAAGAGAGAGACCTAATGTTTAATAGACCACATTTAACTGTTTTAGTCTGTGGTGCAGTTGAAGGTGCTATATTATTTTTTCTTTTTGAATTTTTATGCTTAAATAGATTTTTGCTGGTTATTGGTGGTCTGGGAGCAGGCATCGTCTCTACGGGGATGGGGTAATGAAGGGATGGCAGGGGGAGAGAAGCTGCAGAGAGGTGTGTAAGACTACAACTCTGCTTCCTGGTCCCAACCCTGGATAGTCACGGTTTGGAGGATTTAAGAAAATTGGCCAGATTTCTAGAAATGAGAGCTGCTCCATCCAAAGTGGGATGGATGCCGTCTCTCCTAACAAGACCAGGTTTTCCCCAGAAGCTTTGCCAATTATCTATGAAGCCCACCTCATTTTTTGGACACCACTCAGACAGCCAGCAATTCAAGGAGAACATGCGGCTAAACATGTCACTCCCGGTCCGATTGGGGAGGGGCCCAGAGAAAACTACAGAGTCCGACATTGTTTTTGCAAAGTTACACACCGATTCAATGTTAATTTTAGTGACCTCCGATTGGCGTAACCGGGTGTCATTACTGCCGACGTGAATTACAATCTTACCAAATTTACGCTTAGCCTTAGCCAGCAGTTTCAAATTTCCTTCAATGTCGCCTGCTCTGGCCCCCGGAAGACAATTGACTATGGTTGCTGGTGTCGCTAACTTCACATTTCTCAAAACAGAGTCGCCAATAACCAGAGTTTGATCCTCGGCAGGTGTGTCGCCGAGTGGGGAAAAACGGTTAGAAATGTGAACGGGTTGGCGGTGTACACGGGGCTTCTGTTTAGGGCTACGCTTCCTCCTCACAGTCATCCAGTCAGCCTGCTTTCCCGGCTGCTCGGGATCTGCCAGAGGGAAACTAACGGCGGCTAAGCTACCTTGGTCTGCACTGACTACAGGGGCCTGGCTAGCTGTAGAATTTTCCACAGTGCGGAGCCGAGTCTCCAATTCGCCCAACCTGGCCTCCAAAGCTATGAATAAGCTACACTTATTACAAGTACCATTACTGCTAAAGGAGGCCGAGGAATAACTAAACATTTCACACCCAGAGCAGAAAAGTGCGGGAGAGACAGGAGAAGCCGCCATGCTAAACCGGCTAAGAGCTAGTAGCTGCGCTAAGCTAGCGGATTCCTAAAAACACACAAAGTGAATAATGTGTAAATAATTTAGAGGTGATTCAGCAGAGGGAGTGCTTTAGTTAAGGCACATGAAGATTACGCTGTGAAGCAAATCGTTATCTAGGTAACTAGATCAATCTAACTGCGCAGATTAAACAGCTAACAGATACAGCAAAACACCGCTGTGCTCCGGAACAGGAAGTGATACAATACCGCAGTGAGAGCCAACCACCAGTAGAGGCAAGCAAGAGCCAAAATCGACCAACTGGATGCTCAGGCTTCATAGCAGCATATTGTCATGTGATAACTCCACTCTCTTGCTTGTTTATGAAATATGTGATGAATCATGATACATGATTTGACCCATTGTCAGAGTGGAAATATACATTCATGTTAAAAAGTGTGGCATATGGGTGGCAATTTGAATTAGTCTCATGGCAAGTTGAACAGCCACACATTGATTCAAAAGGAAATAAAAGCAATATGCTGCAGGTTTGAAAGGTCTATTCTGATTTCAGTACAGACTGTACTACTACGGAATTGCGCACATAACACAGCTGCCCCAGAGCGCAACACGGTGAGGAGCCAGGAGTTGCCAAGTGCTGCCCACGGGCTTCCTGTCAACAGGGGCATGCCAGCGGAAGCTCTCCGATCATTCAGGAATGTGCCAGTCAACCTTGCCTCAAGCCATGCCAGCTGTGTGGAACGCAATCATCCAAATGTCATCCAGGTACATCACATTCCAACATTAAAGCACAATTTGTAGTGAGAGCTGGTTTCCCTAATGTAATGTGAGTTATTGACTGCACACATATTGCTGTAAAGGCACTGTCACATGATGAGATTGTTTTATTAATAGGAAACATTTTCATTCCATCAATGTTCCAAACATATGTGATGTGAAAATGCGCATCAGGCTAGAGTCTGGCACAGTGCGCAATGGATAGCTGCTTTATGATAGTTTATTTGTTTAAATCAAATCAAATCAATTTTATTTATATAGCGCCAAATCACAACAAACAGCTGCCCCAAGGCGCTTTATATTGTAAGGCAAAAGCCATACAATAATTACAGAAAAACCCCAACGGTCAAAACGACCCCCTGTGAGCAAGCACTTGGCGACAGTGGGAAGGAAAAAAATCCCTTTTAACAGGAAGAAACCTCCAGCAGAACCAGGCTCAGGGAGGGGCAGTCTTCTGCTGGGACTGGTTGGGGCTGAGGGGGGAGAATCAGGAAAAAGACATGCTGTGGAGGGGAGCAGAGATCAATCACTAATGATTAAATGCAGAGTGGTGCATACAGAGCAAAAAGAGAAAGAAACACTCAGTGCATCATGGGAACCCCCCAGCAGTCTAAGTCTATAGCAGCATAACTAAGGGATGGTTCAGGGTCACCTGATCCAGCCCTAACTATAAGCTTTAGCAAAAAGGAAAGTTTTAAGCCTAATCTTAAAAGTAGAGAGGGTGTCTGTCTCCCTGATCTGAATTGGGAGCTGGTTCCACAGGAGAGGAGCCTGAAAGCTGAAGGCTCTGCCTCCCATTCTACTCTTAAAAAACCTAGGAACTACAAGTAAGCCTGCAGTCTGAGAGCGAAGCGCTCTATTGGGGTGATATGGTACTATGAGGTCCCTAAGATAAGATGGGACCTGATTATTCAAAACCTTATAAGTAAGAAGAAGAATTTTAAATTCTATTCTAGAATTAACAGGAAGCCAATGAAGAGAAGCCAATATGGGTGAAATATGCTCTCTCCTTCTAGTCCCCGTCAGTACTCTGGCTGCAGCATTTTGAATTAACTGAAGGCTTTTCAGGGAACTTTTAGGACAACCTGATAATAATGAATTACAATAGTCCAGCCTAGAGGAAATAAATGTATGAATTAGTTTTTCAGCATCACTCTGAGACAAGACCTTTCTAATTTTAGAGATACTGCGCAAATGCAATGTTTAGTGCAGCAGATAATTGAAACAATCTTTCAAATGGTGATACAAACACCAAATTTGGCACACATATTCTTTAAACATTACTCTTTTGAGAAAGCAGACTATCCACTTGATTGTTCAATAGGCGGCCAAGTAGGGGTCAATGAAGAATTACACAGGGGTCAAGATTTACAAATGCTCCAATCATATCGAAAAGTATACCACATTATTCATCTGATCATACAGATAACAAAAAGGTATACTTTGGACTAGGGGGCCAAAGTTAAAGTTGCTCCAATTTTGGTACAAAGTGATGCAAATTATTGGTTGAGTGAATAGGGTTTTAAAAAAGAACAGTTTGCACCATGTGTCGTACTTAGTTATCATGTTACAGGGTAACATATGTCATATGCCATAGAATCCAATGGACGTTGACATTGTTTGTGTTTTACTTTGGACAGTAAACATTCAACACGGTCAAATCTATTTAATTTATTAATCCTATTAGCTCAACCAATAATTTGCATCACTATTTACCAAAATTGGAGCAACTTTAACTTTGGCCTCCCATACAAACTGAAATTGAGCTTTGTCACCGTTTTTGCTGTTTTTGCCCCATAACTTCATAACATTCAGTCAAAGATAGTCCAAACTATACCTTTTTGGAATCTTTATGGTTGGATGAATAATGTGGTATAGTTTTCAATATGATTGGAGCATCTTTTAATTTTGATCCCTGTGTAATTCTTCATTGACCCCTACCTGGCTGCCTATTGAAAAATCAAGTGGATAGTCTGCTTTTTCAAAAGAGTAATGTCTCAGGACTATTTGTGTTGAATGTGGTGCTTCTATCACCATTTGAAAGATTCCCCTGTAAATATTTTCTAATCTGCTGCACTAGTTGTAATTGTTACGAATGAAAACCACCGTGAGCACATTTTGGCATGTGCACATTCAAATATATTTTTTGTTATTGTTATTATAAATGTGTTTTGATTTCTTGATGGTGGAAGTAGAGAGTTTCTTAACAGGCCCCGACTGTCACCCTGTGTAATGTGAATGTCACACACCACCAGCCGCTGCACACCTAGTATGTTTTTACTTCAGTGTGTGTGCGCGCTGCTCTGGTCTTTGCATTTACACACAGATGCACTCATTTTATTTCACATTGCAGCGAGGTGGGTGGAATAAGGGTGACTGAGCCACAGCTTTTGTTGTTGTACACTAAATTTAAAAGCGCTTTAATTTTTACACAAGACAATGCAGAGACGACCGCAGAAGTCATGAAACACACTGCGCTCCACACTTATGGTACTGACAAATGACACAATTAACTTATTTAAATATATTTGCATATTTAAATGGAGCTGTGGAAAGGGAGGAGCTTGGTGCGTGTGTATGTGCCCTCATTTCCACGTTGATTGGGATGCACAAATGTAACGTGGTTGGATACATGCATACGTACACTTTGGTACATCCGGATATTTATGTGCTTACGCCAGTTTCAATCAATCAATCAATTTTATTTATATAGCGCCAAATCACAACAAACAGTTGCCCCAAGGCGCTTTATATTGTAAGGCAAGGCCATACAATAATTACGTAAAAACCCCAACGGTCAAAACGACCGCCTGTGAGCAAGCACTTGGCGACAGTGGGAAGGAAAAACTCCCTTTTAACATGAAGAAACCTCCAGCAGAACCAGGCTCAGGGAGGGGCAGTCTTCTGCTGGGACTGGTTGGGGCTGAGGGAGAGAACCAGGAAAAAGACATGCTGTGCAGGGGAGCAGAGATCAATCACTAATGATTAAATGCAGAGTGGTGCATACAGAGCAAAAAGAGAAAGAAACACTCAGTGCATCATGGGAACCCCCCAGCAGTCTAAGTCTATAGCAGCATAACTAAGGGATGGTTCAGGGTCACCTGATCCAGCCCTAACTATAAGCTTTAGCAAAAAGGAAAGTTTTAAGCCTAATCTTAAAAGTAGAGAGGGTGTCTGTCTCCCTGATCTGAATTGGGAGCTGGTTCCACAGGAGAGGAGCCTGAAAGCTGAAGGCTCTGCCTCCCATTCTACTCTTACAAACCCTAGGAACTACAAGTAAGCCTGCAGTCTGAGAGCGAAGCACTCTATTGGGGTGATATGGTACTATGAGGTCCCTAAGATAAGATGGGACCTGATTATTCAAAACCTTATAAGTAAGAAGAAGAATTTTAAATTCTATTCTAGAATTAACAGGAAGCCAATGAAGAGAGGCCAATATGGGTGAGATATGCTCTCTCCTTCTAGTCCCTGTCAGTACTCTAGCTGCAGCATTTTGAATTAACTGAAGACTTTTCAGGGAACTTTTAGGACAACCTGATAATAATGAATTACAATAGTCCAGCCTAGAGGAAATAAATGCATGAATTAGTTTTTCAGCATCACTCTGAGACAAGACCTTTCTAATTTTAGAGATATTGCGTAAATGCAAAAAAGCAGTCCTACATATTTGTTTAATATGCGCTTTGAATGACATATCCTGATCAAAAATAACTCCAAGATTTCTCACAGTATTGCTAGAGGTCAGGGTAATGCCATCCAGAGTAAGGATCTGGTTAGACACCATGTTTGTAAGATTTGTGGGGCCAAGTACAATAACTTCAGTTTTTTCCATAATTAACCTTAGTCTGTGAAGAAGATTCCCCATTTACATGAACAAATTGTAATCTATTAGATAAATATGATTCAAACCACTGCAGCGCAGTGCCTTTAATACCTATGGCATGCTCTAATCTCTGTAATAAAATTTTATGGTCAACAGTATCAAAAGCATCACTGAGGTCTAACAGAACAAGCACAGAGATGAGTCCACTGTCTGAGGCCATAAGAAGATCATTTGTAACCTTCACTAATGCTGTTTCTGTACTATGATGAATTCTAAACCCTGACTGAAACTCTTCAAATAGACCATTCCTCTGCAGATGATCAGTTAGCTGTTTTACAACTACCCTTTCAAGAATTTTTGAGAGAAAAGGAAGGTTGGAGATTGGCCTATAATTAGCTAAGATAGCTGGGTCAAGTGATGGCTTTTTAACTAATGGTTTAGTTGGTTTAGTTTCTAGGTTTCAGTAGGAAATCCATGCAAGTCTTTGTACATGAGGACCCAGGTGGGGTATATAGGTTTTTACTTACAGTAGTTTTCAGAATATTAGTAGTGCTATGTGACTAAAAAGATTAATCCAGGTTTTGAGTATATTTCTTATTGTTACATGGGAAACAAGGTACCAGTAGATTCAGTAGATTCTCACAAATCCAACAAGTCCAAGCATTCATGATATGCACACTCTTAAGGCTATGAAATTGGGCTATTAGTAAAAAAAAGTAGAAAAGGGGGTGTTCACAATAATTGCAGCATCTGCTGTTGACGCTACTAACTCAAAACTATTACGTTCAAACTGCTTTTTTAACAATCCTGTGAATCACTAAACTAATATTTAGTTGTATAACCACAGTTTTTCATGATTTCTTCACATCTGCGAGGCATTAATTTTGTTGGTTTGGAACAAGATTTTGCTTGTATACTAGTGTGCTTGGGGTCATTGTCTTGTTGAGACACCCATTTCAAGGGCATGTCCTTGTCAGCATAAGGCAACATGACCTCTTCAGGTATTTTGACATATCCAAATTGATCCATGATACCTATATAGGCCCAACACCATAGTAGGAGAAACATGCCCATATCATGATGCTTGCACCACCATGCTTCACTGTCTTCACTGTGAACTGTGGCTTGAATTCAGAGTTCTGTCTGCAGCCCTTCGACCCAGAAAGAACAATTTTACTCTCATCAGTCCACCAAATATTCCTCCATTTCTCTTTAGGCCAGTTGATGTGTTCTTTGGCAAATTGTAACCTCTTCTGCACATGTCTTTTATTTAACAGAAGGACTCTTGCAAATAAATTAGCATCACACAGGCATCTTCTACCTGTCACAGCACTTACAGGTAACTCCAGACTGTCTTTGATCAATGAGTGAGCCTTTGCCATTCTGGTTATTCTTCTATCCATTTTGATGGTTGTTTTCTATTTTCTTCCACGCGTCTCTGTTTTGTTTTGTTTTTTGTTTTTTTGTTTTTTTGTCCTTTTGAAAACATTGGAGATCATTGTAGATGAATAGCCTATAATTTTTTGCACCTGCGTATAAGTTTTCAACTTTTTAATCAAACTACGCTGTTCTTCTGAACAATGTCTTGAACATCCCATTTTCCTCAGGTTTTCAAAGAGAAAAGCATGTTCAACAGGTGCTGGCTTCATCCTTGAATAGGGGACACCTGATTCACACCTGTTTGTTCCACAAAACTGACGAACTCACTGACTGAATGCCACACTATTATTATTGTGAACACCCCCTTTTCTACGTTTTTTACTAATAGCCCAATTTCATAGCCTTAAGAGTGTGCATATCATGAATGCTTGGTCTTGTTGGATTTGTGAGAATCTACTGAATCTACTGGTACCTTGTTTCCCATGTAACAATAAGAAATATACTCAAAACCTGGATTATTGATTGATTTTATTTATTATTAAAATGTACATTGCATACCAATAACAAATATTGTATACAAGCAACATTAAAATAAAAGGATTACACAAAAAAGGCGCACGCGCTTATTTCCATTGTGGTCTTTAAAAAAAAACAAAAAACAAAAAAACAGATACAGTACATAATCAACATGGGTACAAAAGATGGTTTTAACAAATGTAAAGAGAACATATGAATTTGTGACTGGATGAAAATAAATATATATATATATATATATAAAAAAATAAAAACGGTGCCTAAATAGCACACTATTTAAAAAATGTAATAATATATAAAAGAGCTAGATTCCTCAGCATTGAGATTATCAAATAGAAATTGTCTGACTAGGTGTTTAAAAAGAGACCTGCTCCTTTGGCTCTGTACATGACTAGGTAATTGATTCCATAACAAAACACTTGTATAGTTAAACGAAGATTTACCATGAGACTTAACATTGGGTACTTGGTAGGACATGGTACTGAATCTTCTGAATCTGAATCACTGAGTGGAGATTACGTGTTCGCGCAAAAGAACAGGCCAAATAAGGTGGAGCATTTCCATAAAAGATGTTCTGCATTTGGTTTAGTTTCAGTTGGCGAACACGCAACTCCACTGGTAACATTCCAACTTGTTCAAATTCATGACTACCGATATGTTTTCTGGCCGGGGCATTTAAAAGATACCGAATCACTTTGTTCTGGCTACACGCAACCGAGTTCGATATTTCTTGGTTAGTCCAGTGTACCAAGAGGTGCTGGCATAGTCAAAATGACATTGAATGAGTGCCGATACTAGCATTTTCTTGGTTTTCAAATCGACATTCCTTGCTTGTCTATATAAGAATTTCAATTTAGCGTTTGACTTACTGATGACATTTTCAGCCATGCCAGCTCCAGTTAGAGACTGATCAAGTATAGCACCCAGGTATTTCACCTGTGTTTGACAATTCAATATATTGCCAGCACATTGCACCTGAATGGAATTACATCTGCTGAGTTTATTTTTAGACCCGAAAAGTATTGACTCCGTTTTACCTAAATGTAAAGATAGCGTGTTATCAATCAACCATTCTCTGATTGATTCAAGCTCCAAGGAGAGTATTTTCTCTATACCCTCGACATCTTTCCCCGAAACGATAAGGGCAGTGTCGTTAGCATATACTAGTGTCTTGCAACTGATGGCAGACAAAATGTCATTAGCATAAATAAGAAAAAGTAAAGGCCCAAGAATAGAGCCTTGTGGTACGCCACATGTTATGGTAGCCGGATTAGAGATTGTACCACTAATCTCAACTGATTGTTTTCGCTGTCCAAGGTACGATCGAAACCATTCTATGGCTGATACGTGACATCCTAGAGCGTCGAGTTTCTGTAAGAGGATCCCATGGTCTACCGTATCAAAAGCTTTTTGATGATCTAAGAGGACTATACCAATATAGTGTCCTCTATCCTGTTCCTGCTTGATATAATCTGTCATATTTATCAGGCAGGTATCAGTAGAATAATCGGATCTGAAACCCGATTGATATTCATATAAGAGCTTATGGGCTCTGAGATAATCGTCAAGTTGGTTATAGACGACTCTCTCAAGTAATTTAGATACCGTGCTCAGAGTCGAAACCGGTCGATAATTCCCTGCCTCACGTTTACTGTTCTCTTTGTGAATCGGCATTACCCTAGCCGCTTTTAGATCATCTGGGATTTTTCCAGTAGCCAAAGATAAATTTAGAATATGCGTTAAAGGAGAAGTACTGAACTTGGCACCATCTTTAATAAATCTAGGAGACAGTTGATCTAAACTGGTGGCCTAGCTCGAATTTAGATCGGACAAGATCTTAGTAACCATATCCTCCGAGACCAAAGAAAGTTTAAAACTATTTACCGGAGCAGACAAAGATTGGTAATAATACCAATGGCGTATGCCATATTTACCGACAGAAGGCGGAAGCTTGTCGACAAGTGTTGAGGCGATGGTAGTGAAGAATTCTTTAAAGTGCTCGGATACCTTTAATTTATCGAAACACGTCTCTCCATTTATATTTAGACCAATGTTAAATGGTTTTATTTTTGATTGCGATGACATTCCGAGACTTTTTAAAGTTTGCCACAATTTTTTAGGTTGTTTTTTACATTCATCGACTTTCCTTGCTATGTAATTGGATTTAGCTTCTTTTTTCCGATATTGCACCTGATTTCTAAAATAAATGTACTTTTCATATATTTTGTGGTCCTTGCTTTTGTTAAATTTAAAAAAGTTTGATCCCTTACATGTATGAGGTGCAGGATCTCTCCTGTCATTCAGGGATCTGTATGTTGCTTAACGCGAACATATTTAAACAGTGCTATTTGGTCTATGATGGAGAGAAACTTATTTTTGAATACATACCATGCCCTATCCACTGATGTACAACCATACACCTCCTGCCAGTCCACCTCAGACAGACAAGTTTCAAACAGTTGTTTACTATAATTTTTGAGAGACCTGATATGTATACCATTATGCTGATTAATTGGTGACTTTTTCAACTTACGAGTACAATAAATAAGTAAGTGATCACTAACAGTAAAATCTGATACACCAATTTGAGATATTTTGGCAGGGTCAGATACAATAAACAAATCTAGAACAGTTGTTGTAGTTGGTGTAATCCTTGTTGGCTCAGTGATTAGCTGTGACAAATCAAACTGCGATAAAAAACGTTTATAACCTGTGTGAAGTTCACTGGTTTTTGATTTAGGAGCACTAACGTCCACATTGAAGTCACCCATTATAATACATTCCCTAGCTGTAAAACTGTCACAGTTCATACATGATTGCTCTAAACATTGGAAAAAGTCTGTCTGCTTTGGTGGTCTATAGCACACGCCGACGAGGATGGGCTTCGTCTTTGGGAGATATACGTCAATCCATACTGTCTCAAGATCATCACTGATGTCGTTCCGCGAGCTAAAAGCATATCAGTCCTTACATAAATACCGGCACCTCCGTCTTCCCGATTCCTGTCTTTACGTGTAAGCAGGTAACCAGGTATTTCCACTTCAGCGTCTGTCACTGTAGCGTCGAGCCATGTCTCCGTTACTCCTATCACTGCTATTTTAGTGTCCACCACCAACCTGCGTAGTTCATCCAACTTGGGAAGAAGGCTCCGTGTGTTGAGGTGTACTAAATTAAGGCCCTTGGAGTACAGGAAGTCGTACTGCCTCATCTCGGGTTCGTCTGAGACTGGATCCACAAGCTGGAGGACATCGTCAGCAGGATCACACAAAGAGTCAGACACATTTGGGACAATACCAAGGGTCATCACAGTTACCTAAGCGATGGTATTCCTTCACTGGCATATCCATACACTTTCGATGGCTCCAGACATCACAAGAGTCACATTGTAGAGCTGCTTGATTACGTCTGACATTCTTGTCACATAATCCGCAGGGGTACTTAGCATTCGTGGTTGTCTTTGGTGGGCCTGGTTGTACCTGGATGTCACCGGACATCAATATCAGTAGCGTAAACAGATACAATCCAGGTTTGACAGTTCTCTTAGACCACAATTGCTTGCGTTTAGATCGGCGGCCAAGGTTGAGGTCAGTTCCGGTTAGCACTAGTGTACCTGCCAACCATTTTCTAATCCACGAAATCATAGCAGCACGATCATGATCTTCTTCCCAGGTCTTCTCCCTGTTATCTATATATCTTCTTACGTTTATGGAGCAAGTTTCATGCTTGGTGTCAGGGTATAAGTTGAATAAACTGACCAAAATTACAAGGAGTGGGAATGATAAACAGCCGAACCCCATTTTGGTCGCTACGAGTCAGAGGATCAAAACATTCCAATGAACCCACCAAACAACCAGGCATCAGACACACAGTCAACGGCTCAATATTCGATGAATCGTTTGGTGTGCGGTCCTTTCGACGACGCTCTGCGTCGATACGCGGGTAGGCGATAGGTACAGACAGCAGCAGATGGCCAGCGCTCACCGACGCTCCGTCGCTAGCTGGTTAGCATTAGCCGTTCTACATATAAGTTGGCTGGACAACATTACCATGTAGCATTAGCAGCGATTTTCTCTTCTTTCTTCCACAGATCTTCGGTTAAAAAGTGTATCAGGACTGAGAGCTGCTATTCTTCTTCTTCCCGTTTACTGTCGACCGTTGTGCTTCTGGAGCTCTTCAAAAATATATTAGAGGATCACAGAGTGAAGTTTAATCTGTTCAGAGACCAGAGACCAGAGAGTGCAAGCTATATATAGTTATTTTCATTAATTATTAAGGTCCTACTGTCTTAACTCCGCGCGCGCTGCTGTCAACACGAGGAAAACTAATTAATCTTTTCAGTCACATAGCACTACTATTTTTTCTGAACACTACTGTATGTTTAAATTTATGAATATATAAATACTGTGTCAAAAACATTTTCTGAATAATTACTATTAAAGTAACCTTAAGGACTTCAACTTAATTTTGCTTTGTTGGATCAACACAATTTATTCATGTAACTGTACCTTTTTTAAAAAGTAGTTGTAACTATCCTATTAAATTAAGTAAATCATAATCATATCAAGCAAGTTTAAATGGACCAAAAAAATTACATCAATGTGTTACATTTACCTTTACAAATCTCATTGGCCTGAACCATGGTAATTCAGTAACAGTAATGCAAATTCATCATGTTGCCCTGTAAATTTGTATTTAGGTCACTCAACAAAATTGTTTCCTGCTAAGTTAACGTATTTTACTTGTGTCAGGATTAGAGATTTTGTCATGTGTTTGTGGTATTTTGTCTGCTACTTTTCTGCTTGGGATTTGTCCTACTGCTTTCTCTTGTACCACCCACCACCTGGGTGCTTGGTGTTGGATGGTACTCCTTCTGTTTTCCACACCCCATTCTGAATCTTGCCCGTACACCGTTACCTACGACCTGCTCATCACACTCTGTATTTAAGCCTCTGGTTTCATTTTTTTCCCCGCCAGATCGTTGTGCTTTATGCCTTTGCTTCCAGCTCTGTTTCTTGTGTTTTTCTCATCCTGTTTACATTACTGTGTTTTTGTGAACCACCTGCCTGTTTTTTGGACCATGCCTCAGCCTTATGATTCTGTTACCATTGCTGACTTTGGACTGCCTTTTTTGTGGACCAAACCCTTCTTGTCTTCATAGTAAAACCTTTTGACTGAATCCCACCTGTGTCTGAGCTTAACATTTGTGTTCAGCCTTCTGGTGTCTCAAGGTCTGATAACTTGGGTGAAAATACATTCCATAACTTTATTATGTTCACTGAGCAAGTTATTTTTTTCAGTGCAGATGGAAAAGTGATAAATGAATGCAGCTCCTTTACCATTTGATGCTTTTTTTCTGTTTCCATGCAGCCGCTACCCACCACAAAACAAACTTAATGACGCAAGCACAAAGGAAAGTGTTTAACTCATTAGGTATGCCAAAGTGAATTATTTTTTTCCCCTCTGTTGTTGAGGAGTCAGCAGTATATGTACGAGGTCTGTGAGAAAAGTATCCGACCTTTTTATTTTATGCAAAAAATATATGGATTTGATTCATATGTTTTTACGTCAGCCAAGCTTGAATCTTCGTGCATGCGCATGCGTGAGTTTTTTCACGCCTGTTGGTTGCGTCATTCGCCTGTTGGCAGGCTTTGAGTGAACACTGGTCCACCCCTCTCGTCGTTTTTTCATTGTGAGGAAATGGCAGAATGATTTGGGCTTTGTTCCATCAGAATTTTTTCAGAAACTGTTAGAGACAGGCAGCTGGAAACCATTCGGAAAATTCACATGGCTTTCAGTGAAAATTTTATGGGCTTCACAGAGATTAAGGAGTGTTACTACAGCTTTAAGGACGGCCCACAATGGGGCACGGCGCGCTGCGCTCCGAGCCGTGATTGACAGGCAGAAACCACCAGATCATTTCTAAACGGATGGCTGTGTGGATCCGGGACCGTCGTGTGCAATTTCTCTGGTTATCACAAGAGCTGGACATCAGCCATTTTCCGGCAGATTTCACTTTTAACATGAGATTTTGTCATGGAAAGCCGCGCGGAGGCTTCACGCATCATGACGGAGCCGCTGATGGAGAGAGACAAAGAATACCTCCATTTTGGAGTGTCAGAGGACAAGTTGGGACATGCCTATCTCGGCTTTCAGTGGCTTACCAGTCGAGTGAGTATAAGAGAAATTGTGGAGAGCTGGGTCCCGGATCCACACAGCCATCCGTTTAGAAATGATCTGGTGGTTTCTGCCTGTCGATCGCGGTTCGGAGCGCGGCGCACTGTGCGCCATTGTGGGCCATCCTTAAAGCGGTAGTAACACTCCTTAATCTCTGTGAAGCCCATAACATTTTCACCGAAAGCCATGTGAATTTTCCAAATGGTTTCCAGCTGCCTGTCTCTAACAGTTTCTGAAAAAATTCTAATGGAACAAAGCCCAAATCATTCCGCCATTTCCTCACAATGGGTGGACCAGTGCTCACTCAAGCCTGCCCACAGGTGAATGACGCAACCGACAGGTGTGAAAAAACTCACGCATGCGCACGAAGGTTCAAGCTTGGCTGACGTAAAAACATATGAATCAAATCCATATATTTTTTGCATAAAATAAAAAGGTCGGATACTTTTCTCACAGACCTCGTATTTGAGCCTCTGCGTACTTGTACACTCAAAACCACAAAAGGGCTTTTACCTTTCATCAAATAAAGGACATCAACCAAAACAAATTCCGTACTATAACAAGTATGAGGCATTAGTAGAACATGTTGTCACATTCACCACTCTGCATTCACCACGCTGGTTCCTGGGTGGCAGCAACCAACTCCAAGTAATAGATGGGTATCCCTGTGGCTTTGTCCAGTTGCTGCAGTTCTCAGCACTGAGGCACTGTGACATGGCTGTAGTTTGATAGCTGTCGTACCTTTACAATGCAAACAGTAAACCTCATCTGGTTCTCTTTACGTAGTCAGTCATCATCCTAGCAGTGAATTTTTGCTCACGGACTGCACACATCGACCCATCAACCCAGTGCATGCAAGCGTTGAACCCAGAATTCAAAGGAAGACATCTCTACCCTCAGTCTGCCTAGCACTTGCTGTACTTACCTAGAGGCTGGTTAAGATGTCCAAAAACATATTAGTGATTCTCAGAATGTTCCACAGAGCGGCCCCATCAACTCAATCAAATTTTTTGTGAAAATCAACTTAGGCTGCAAAGAAGCACTGCTTGCAGTCAATAAGCTCTTTTTGGGTCAGGATGTGGTTGATGGGTGACTTCTTGGAGTTGCTCTGGTCTCTGATGAGCAAGTCCCTGGAACTGCATCCTGTTAAGAATTATTGATTACCACGAGTAGGTTTTCCATCATCCAAAGTGTTGTAGTGTCCCCATAGCTGGGTTTATTTTTTTCAAATGATCACTCTTTCCTTTCCAGAGAAGGACAGCAAATCCTTTCTTCTAGCATGTTGGGATGATACCGGTGTTCTGAATGGAAGTGGTAATTCTTTGCATGTCAGAAAAGTGTCCTCTCCTTCCACCTGAATGGGTTCAGCCGTAATACCACAGATTGCTGCAGCTTTACCCAATTTAGCTGTTTCATGACCTTTGCAATCTGATGACCCACCACAACCCTGGGACTGATGATGCCCAATGCACATGCAGGAGGATGAGCCTTTATCACCTGCTCAAAGTAGCTGGCCTAATGGATCAGTACAGCAGAATTATTTGTCAGGACCGTGCTGTCAGTTGTCATCACAGTGATATGAAGAGGTGTAGGTTTGGAGGAATGTGGTGCTTTATTTCCTCGGTGAGCAGGCCGTGTGCCAATCGGCCATAGATGGTGTGTCACCTCAAAGTGTCCTCATACAAAGGCGTCCTTGTCTACCCTCAGCACCATCACAGCCCACCTTCTCAGCTCGTTACACATCCTGGATTTTTTTGCTAAATTGTGTGTGAGGACACATATTCAGAGTGCTCTCAGAGAGTGGTAAGGTAAAAGCAGGTGAAAAACACCATGGTACACAGTACTGCAAATCTCTGTGGTCGCGTTATCCTTTCTCTGTCATCATCGCCACAGTTTGAACTTTAACAATTGTTTTATTTATCCATTTAGTTTAGGATTGACAATTTCACCGAGTTGCCCGGGTATTCAATTTATTCAGTCCTAAATAAGTTGTTGTGTGGGCCGCTGAAGAGGAGGTACTGCTGGCCCACCACCACCAGAGGGCGCCCTGCCTGGAGTGCGGGCTCCAGGCACCAGAGGGCGCTGCCGCCTTATGAGAGCAGTCAGGGTGACAGCTGTCACCCATTACTGGACACAGCTGACTCCACTCAGCACGGAGGTATATCATCAGGACGGCCCCTCCACCTCAGTGCCGAGATATCGCCTTAAGATAGAGGTACAATTCTCTGCTATATTATATTGCCTTTCTTGTTGAGCATTGCAGGACAGCTGTCTACTCAAAGATAAGTACTCACCTTCCTGCAGTATTGTGACGTGAGGTGGAGACGGCTTCTCCCCTCTCTGTGTTACTGGGTGCAGTCGCATCCACACCTGTGTGTTTGTTCTCTTGCCAGCAGTACCGGAATTCGGGACTTGGCGGTTCCAGTACTTCCAGGGTTCGGTGGCAGAGGAAATCTGGGTGGTTCCGGTTCGACTTGGACGGACGTCTCCTACCTTCGAGCCTGCCCACACGACACCAGTGGAATTCGGCTTAACCCCAATTGTCAATTGTTGTATTGGTTGTGCACGTTCCACAACAGTAAAACCTTGTTATTTACCTTCTCCATTGTCCGTTCATTTGTGCCCCCTGTTGTGGGTCCGTGTTCCTACACTTTCACAACATAAGTCAACACTTTCTTCTTCCTCTTCTTCTTCTTCTTCTTCTTCTTCTTCTTCTTCTTCTTCTTATTATTATTATTATTATTATTATTATTATTATTATTATTATTGTCATTGTTTGTTTTAACAGCTTGAAGGCTTTGTTGCATGTTGCTCTGAGTTCAGAGCAAACTGAGTGAACGTAATCTACCTCATTAGCTCTCCAGGCCTACAGTATTTATCACTCTAATGTAGACAGTATAACCTCTTACCAAGTGCATGCCGAAGTTAATTTCAAAATTACATGACCTTGAATTCAGCCAAGTGTTGTCGGTGGTGTTCATGTGTGCACCTGCAGTGTGATGTATGCTTCCTGTTTCACTCACTTACAAAATCATTCTATATTTTGAGAACTGGGTGGCTTTTTTCCTGTAAGCTACCCTTGTCTGTTTAGATATTTGTATGCAGAGGTGCCTGTGGGGGTATTGTTTTACAGGCCTGTGTGAGTGAGTGAGAGAGAGAGAGAGAGAGAGAGAGAGAGAGAGAGAGAGAGAGAGAGAGAGAGAGAGAGAGAGAGAGAGAGAGAGAGAGAGAGAGAGCAAATGCCCAGCGTTTTTATTCCATTTTTGGCCAAACTTAGTGGAATAACTTAGTTTCAGCCAAGGACAAAGTAATTTGACGTTTTTACCCCATCACACTAGAAACCGAATGAGCACAAATTTCATCCGAATGAAAATTCAACCCACATTCGGGGAGTGTTGAGGTGCATTTGAAAATGCACCTCAACAAAACACGAGTGGCGCAGTCAAGGTGGAACCACTATCGAATGACAGCCGAAGTGCCGTCTGACCGCAGTCTGACTACATTCTAAACAACCTGACGGCATGAAACACCATTTGTGACATTCTGATTGCATTTAGGAAACATTTGGCATGTTTCCGCAATGTTGAATGGTGGCCGAATGTGCCTGAACGCACTACGAGTGCACCTCAAGTGCTGCTAGATTTATATTCTGCGGAACCACAATCGGACCGCAATCAGCTTTAAGTGCATTCTTATTGTTCTTATTGCAATCTGGCAGCTGTCCAGGTACACTTACAGTGTTCAATTGTCAGAGGTTCATGTGCACGGCACATGTACGAATCAGTCGAGGCAGGTCGGAGTGCAGTCTGGGTGTTTGGGCAGCTGTCCTCCTCAACTATTCCCTCTCAAATGTGGCACGAATTCTGTTTTTGGGTTTTGGGTTTTTTTGGACATTCTGCCTGCTTCGGCTTGGTTTGTGCTCATTCGTACTATGTGTGATGGGGGTAAGTTTACGCTGCACAAAACCACCTCCGTGTTGGTCTCACAGGACGGCTTTCAGGTGGATTTCAGATGGCTGTCGGTTGCTTTTCAGTCGTGTGATTATCCGAGAAATTGAGCATGAGCTGGACATGCCCCAACATGTCCTGTGAGGCTGCATCACGGCGTTGCTTTGCGCCATGCGGCTCCACCGCGACGCACGGAACTCCGCTCCTCTTTCCATGACAAAAACAGTGGAATGTGCCGTTCATTTCTAAACTGGACGCTGTCTTGAGCCAGTATGTCGTCTGACTAGCACAGGAATTGTGAAAACGTGGACATCAGCACTTTTTCGGCACAGTGAGACAGACGTGCGGAGGAGTTCCGCACGTCGCGGACAAGTTCGGACATGCCTATCTCGGCTTTCAATGCTTACCAGTCGAGTGAGTTATAAGAGAAATTGTGGAGAGCTGGACATGTCCGAACTTGTCCTCTGGCATGCCGAAACGGAGGTGTTCCTTTGTCTCACTTCCAAAGCGAATCGGTCGTGACGCGCGAAGTCTCCGCGTGGCTTTCCATGACAAAATGTCTTGTTAAAAGTGAAATCTGCCGGAAAATGGCTGATGTCTAGCTCTTGTGATAACCAGAGAAAGAGCACATGACGGTCTCATATCCACAGAGACATCCGTTTAGAAATGGTCCGTGGCTTGTGCCGCGTCTTCGCAGCTCGGAGCGCAGTGCGCCGAGCATCCTTAAAGGGGTCCTTAAGGGGTCCTTAAAGCTGTACTAACAGACCTTATTTTCTGTGAAGCCCGTAAAATTTTCACCAAAAGCCAGATAAATTTTTCGAATGGTTTCCAGGTGCCAGTCTCTAATAGCTTCTGAAAAAATTCTGATGGAAAAAAACCCCAAATCATTCCGCCATTTCCAGACAATGAAAATCCTTCCACAAGACGTGCTCACAGGCGAATGACGTCACCGACAGGCGTGGAAAAACTCACACATGCGCACAAGGGTTCAAGCTTGTCTGACGTGAAAACATATGAATCAAATCCATATAGTTTAAAAAAAAAATAAAAAGGTACGATACTCTATGGACAGACCTCGTATACTCAACAAAAATATAAATGCAACACTTTTGGTTTTGCTCCCATTTTGTATGAGATGAACTCAAAGATCTAAAACTTTTTCCACATACACAATATCACCATTTCCCTCAAATATTGTTCACAAACCAGTTGAAATCTGTGATAGTGAGCACTTTTCCTTTGCTGAGATAATCCATCCCACCTCACAGGTGTGCCATATCAAGATGCTGATTAGACACCATGATTAGTGCACAGGTGTGCCTTAGACTGTCCACAATAAAAGGCCACTCTGAAAGGTGCAGTTTTGTTTTATTGCGGGGGGGGGGGGGGGGGATACCAGTCAGTATCTGGTGTGACCACCATTTGCCTCATGCAGTGCAACACATCTCCTTCGCATCATCCGTGAAGAGAACACCTCTCCAATGTGCCAAACGCCAGAGAATGTGAGCATTTGCCCACTCAAGTCGGTTACGACGACGAACTGGAGTCAGGTCGAGAGCCCGATGAGGACGACGAGCATGCAGATGAGCTTCCCTGAGACGTTTCTGACAGTTTATGCAGAAATTCTTTGGTTATGCAAACCGATTGTTTCAGCAGCTGTCCGAGTGGCTGGTCTCAGACGATCTTGGAGGTGAACATGCTGGATGTGGAGGTCCTGGGCTGGTGTGGTTACACGTGGTCTGCGGTTGTGAGGCTGGTTGGATGTACTGCCAAATTCTCTGAAACAACTTTGGAGACGGCGTATGGTAGAGACATGAACATTCAGTACACGAGCAACAGCTCTGGTTGACATTCCTGCTGTCAGCATGCCAACTGCACGCTCCCTCAAATCTTGCGACATCTGTGGCATTGTGCTGTGTGATAAAACTGCACCTTTCAGAGTGGCCTTTTATTGTGGACAGTCTAAGGCACACCTGTGCACTAATCATGGTGTCTAATCAGCATCTTGATATGGCACACCTGTGAGGTGGGATGGATTATCTCAGCAAAGGAGAAGTGCTCACTATCACAGATTTAGACTGGTTTGTGAACAATATTTGAGAGAAATGGTGATATTGTGTATGTGGAAAAAGTTTTAGATCTTTGAGTTCATCTCATACAAAATGGGAGCAAAACCAAAAGTGTTGCGTTTATATTTTTGTTGAGTAAATATATATATATATATATATATATATATATATATATATATATATATATATATATATATATATATATATATATATATATATATATATATATATATATATATATATATATATAATGTGTCACAGACATGAACGGGTGAAGCTCTTCAGCATCTCACCATGTCATTTATGTCCTTCAGACTTTTTTTTTTTTTGAGCAAATGCTACAGGGGAACATGAGCATGGCTAAAACCTTTCAGCTTCAGACCCCCCACCTTTTTAAGCATTTTTCTTTTTTGCCTTTCAGCTTCTGTACAGGAGGGTCTTAGCAGTCAATATGTGTCACTGATTTCAAAATGCAACTCTTTTCAACCAGAAGCATGGTGCCGTAACATGTCAATCATCTGTGTCCAGTCAGATCTCAGGGGAGTCCAGTTCAACCCTGGCCTCGGCTCTAGCTCCACCCATGCCAGGAAGTGTTCAACATGTGACATTTCCTGTCTCACTGTGGACTCAAAATTGGGCATTTCCTGTTTCAGTCTCAACTTGCCATTGCATGAGGTCTTATCTCATGGGATCCAGGAAGTGTTCAACACTTGACATTTCCTGTTTCACTGTGGACTCAAAATTTGGCACTTCCTGTTTCAGTGTGAACTTGCCACTAAGTCAATCAATCAATTTTTTTTATATAGCGCCAGATCACAACAAACAGTTGCCCCAAGGCGCTTTATATTGTAAGGCAAGGCCATACAATAATTATGTAAAACCCCAACGGTCAAAACGACCCCCTGTGAGCAAGCACTTGGCTACAGTGGGAAGGAAAAACTCCCTTTTAACAGGAAGAAACCTCCAGCAGAACCAGGCTCAGGGAGGGGCAGTCTTCTGCTGGGACTGGTTGGGGCTGAGGGAGAGAACCAGGAAAAAGACATGCTGTGGAGGGGAGCAGAGATCGATCACTAATGAATAAATGCAGAGTGGTGCATACAGAGCAAAAAGAGAAAGAAACAGTGCATCATGGGAACCCCCCAGCAGTCTACGTCTATAGCAGCATAACTAAGGGATGGTTCAGGGTCACCTGATCCAGCCCTAACTATAAGCTTTAGCAAAACGGAAAGTTTTAAGCCTAATCTTAAAAGTAGAGAGGGTGTCTGTCTCCCTGATCTGAATTGGGAGCTGGTTCCACAGGAGAGGAGCCTGAAAGCTGAAGGCTCTGCCTCCCATTCTACTCTTACAAACCCTAGGAACTACAAGTAAGCCTGCAGTCTGAGAGCGAAGCGCTCTATTGGGGTGATATGGTACTACGAGGTCCCTAAGATAAGATGGGACCTGATTATTCAAAACCTTATAAGTAAGAAGAAGAATTTTAAATTCTATTCTAGAATTAACAGGAAGCCAATGAAGAGAGGCCAATATGGGTGAGATATGCTCTCTCCTTCTAGCCCCCGTCAGTACTCTAGCTGCAGCATTTTGAATTAACTGAAGGCTTTTTAGGGAACTTTTAGGACAACCTGATAATAATGAATTACAATAGTCCAGCCTAGAGGAAATAAATGCATGAATTAGTTTTTCAGCATCACTCTGAGACAAGACCTTTCTGATTTAGAGATATTGCGTAAATGCAAAAAAGCAGTCCTACATATTTGTTTAATATGCGCTTTGAATGACATATCCTGATCAAAAATGACTCCAAGATTTCTCACAGTATTACTAGAGGTCAGGGTAATGCCATCCAGAGTAAGGATCTGGTTAGACACCATGTTTCTAAGATTTGTGGGGCCAAGTACAATAACTTCAGTTTTATCTGAGTTTAAAAGCAGGAAATTAGAGGTCATCCATGTCTTTATGTCTGTAAGACAATCCTTCAGTTTAGCTAATTGGTGTGTGTCCTCTGGCTTCATGGATAGATAAAGCTGGGTATCATCTGCGTAACAATGAAAATTTAAGCAATACCGTCTAATAATACTGCCTAAGGGAAGCATGTATAAAGTGAATAAAATTGGTCCTAGCACAGAACCTTGTGGAACTCCATAATTAACTTTAGTCTGTGAAGAAGATTCCCCATTTACATGAACAAATTGTAATCTATTAGACAAATATGATTCAAACACCGCAGCGCAGTGCCTTAATACCTATGGCATGCTCTAATCTCTGTAATAAAATTTTATGGTCAACAGTATCAAAAGCAGCACTGAGGTCTAACAGAACAAGCACAGAGATGAGTCCACTGTCCGAGGCCATAAGAAGATCATTTGTAACCTTCACTAATGCTGTTTCTGTACTATGATGAATTCTAAAACCTGACTGAAACTCTTCAAATAGACCATTCCTCTGCAGATGATCAGTTAGCTGTTTTACAACTACCCTTTCAAGAATTTTTGAGAGAAAAGGAAGGTTGGAGATTGGCCTATAATTAGCTAAGATAGCTGGGTCAAGTGATGGCTTTTTAAGTAATGGTTTAATTACTGCCACCTTAAAAGCCTGTGGTACATAGCCAACTAACAAAGATAGATTGATCATATTTAAGATCGAAGCATTAAATAATGGTAGGGCTTCCTTGAGCAGCCTGGTAGGAATGGGGTCTAATAACATGTTGATGGTTTGGATGAAGTAACTAATGAAAATAACTCAGACAGAACAATCGGAGAGAAAGAGTCTAACCAAATACCGGCATCACTGAAAGCAGCCAAAGATAACGATATGTCTTTGGGATGGTTATGAGTAATTTTTTCTCTAATAGTTAAAATTTTGTTAGCAAAGAAAGTCATGAAGTCATTACTAGTTAAAGTTAATGGAATACTCAGCTCAATAGAGCTCTGACTCTTTGTCAGCCTGGCTACAGTGCTGAAAAGAAACCTGGGGTTGTTCTTATTTCTTCAATTAGTGATGAGTAGAAAGATGTCCTAGCTTTACGGAGGGCTTTTTTATAGAGCAACAGACTCTTTTTCCAGGCTAAGTGAAGATCTTCTAAATTAGTGAGACGCCATTTCCCCTCCAACTTACGGGTTATCTGCTTTAAGCTACGAGTTTGTGAGTTATACCACGGAGTCAGACACTTCTGATTTAAAGCTCTCTTTTTCAGAGGAGCTACAGCATCCAAAGTTGTCTTCAATGAGGATGTAAACTATTGACGAGATACTCTATCTCCCTTACAGAGTTTAGGTAGCTACTCTGCACTGTGTTGGTATATGGCATTAGAGAACATAAAGAAGGAATCATATCCTTAAACCTAGTTACAGCGCTTTCTGAAAGACTTCTAGTGTAATGAAACTTATTCCCCACTGCTGGGTAGTCCATCAGAGTAAATGTAAATGTTATTAAGAAATGATCAGACAGAAGGGAGTTTTCAGGGAATACTGTTAAGTCTTCTATTTCCATACCATAAGTCAGAACAAGATCTAAGATATGATTAAAGTGGTGGGTGGACTCATTTACTTTTTGAGCAAAGCCAATAGAGTCTAATAATAGATTAAATGCAGTGTTGAGGCTGTCATTCTCAGCATCTGTGTGGATGTTAAAATCGCCCACTATAATTATCTTATCTGAGCTAAGCACTAAGTCAGACAAAAGGTCTGAAAATTCACAGAGAAACTCACAGTAACGACCAGGTGGTTCTTATGAGATTCCACGAGATCTTGTCTGTCAATCCAGGAAGGGGTCAACGTTTAACATTTAACATTTCCTGTTTCACTGTGGACTCAAAATTTGGCACTTCCTGTTTGGGACTCCCTGTACCATGAGCGCGTTTTTCACCGCTGCATGTCGCTTCACTCGTATTAAATATTCAACTGTTTAACTCAAACAGTTTAGAGCTGCTATGGATTAAATATGATGTGTTAATCAAGGTTAAAATGGCTCAATTTTTGACGTAATTGATCAAATGTCAATGCCACACACAACCATAAGGTATATACATAAGGTATATGGTAGCACTAAATTGCAAGTTCTTTTTCAGGTTTCAGTGGGAAACATGTAAGCCATGGGTGCATTTGGTCCAAAACCCTTGGTAAAAATATGTATTCTTATTGTGCCATTTTTCCTTTAGATTTATTAGCACACAAGATTTACTATTTCTCTCCCAGTCTGGCACAATAAGAATACATATTTTTACCAAGGGTTTTGGACCAAATGAAAGATCAGCAGCAAGTGCAAAATCACAGTGACATTCCCATTCCTTTTTCCTGGACTGTTTTCTGACTCCTTGTCACCTACAAAGCCACATTCCACATGTGTGGTTCATCAAATCAGCTAAGGGGGCATGCACTGGAACTGCACCAGGTTCTGGACAACTACTCAGGTAGACAACTGGTGCATCCCCAACTCTGGAAAGTAACAATTTATCTGCCACAGCCAGGTGAAACGTGAGCAACCACTTGACCTTATCCAGCAACTGGGGCCCTCAGCTGTCATGCACAGAGAAACATACCATATGGCCAAAATGTCACAGTTGACAGTCCCTCGCAGTATAAGACATACTCCTCATCTGTGTCTAACTAAGTAACAGATTGTTTTTTTTGTTGTTGTTGTTGTTTTTTTTTTTTTGATGCAAAGTCATTCCAGTGGTTGGCAAGAATCCTCCAAAGAGACCTAGGACCAGATACACTGATACAGTGCTGTAAAAAAGTGTTTGCCCCCTTGACTCTTTACATGTTAGATTTTTATTTGGACATCAAAAAACGAAACACAAATTCAGGCCTTGTATATTAGAATTTCCAAAATCATGCTCTTTAAACTCACAGTGAAAGTAAATCTCTACATTTTGATATTAATTAAAAATCTAAAAGCCAAAATGATGGTGTGAATAAGTAAGTGTCCCCTTTAGTATAGCACATGTAAACCATCACTTTATATACAGTTTTCTTCAGAAAAGTCAGGGGATGGATACGTGAACATTCCCAAGACACAGACTATGTTTTGGACATTATTTACATGAATTATGAAGAAATACAAACAGTATAGCACTCTATGGTAAATCTGTGTGGAGTAGATAGTTCTCAAAAACTAAGTGACTGTATACGAAGTAGAAGAGTGAGGAAAGCCACCAAGACATCAGGACAGCCCTGAAGAAGTTCTAGACTTCTGTGGCTGTGATTGAAGAGATTGCGCAAAGTGCAGGTTTTGAGTGTTGATTACCAGTTAGGTATAGAGAAGGCTTCTATAAAAAAGAAAGGAAAAAAAAAACACTTGAAAGTTCAGCTACAATTTGCCAGAAGGCACATTGGAGATTCAAGCATAGATTTGATGTTTTGTTGAAATAAAATTATTCTCTGTGCAACTCCACTATGAAGGCAGGAGTGGTGATACAAAATGCAAACTTGCACTATGCCCAATCTCTTCAATCACAGCCACAGAAGTCTAGAACTTCTTCAGGGTTGTCCTGGTTTCTTGGTGGCTTTCCTCACTCTTCACCTTCTTATACAGTCACTCAGTTTTTGAGAACTGTCTACTCCACACAGATTTACCATAGAGTGCTATACTGTTTGTATTTATTCATAATTCATGTAAATGTCCAAGACATAGTCAGTGTCTTGGAAATGTTCATGTATCCATCCCCTGACTTGTCCGAAGAAAACTGTATATAAAAGTGATGGTTTACATTTGCTATACTAAAGGGGGCACTGACTTATTAACACCATCATTTTGGCTTTTAGATCTTTAATTAATTTATATCAAACTGTACAGATTTACTTTCACTGTGAGTTTAAAGAGCATGATTTTGGAAATTCTAATATACAAGGCCTGAATTTTTGTTTTGTTTTTTGATGTCCTAATAAAAATCTAACATGTAAAGAGTCAAGGGGGCAAACACTTTTCACAGCACTGTACATCCAGTCCTCTCCTTAGGTCACTGGTTAGTGTCCAAGTCTCACAACCACACAGAAAGGAAGCGCCAAGACCCAAAAGACTTGGACTTTCATTCTGCAAAGATACTGCCATCGCCAAAAACCCCTGTCCAGCAACTTCATGTGTCTACATGAAATTAGAATTTGTGTCCTGGTGATTTAATATAAATGGCGGTCCAGCCCCAACAATCAACAGGGTAAATGCACCACTTATCTACTGCGGTCTTTTTATGGTCTTGCTGTATCTGTCAGATTACAGATGCATTTGGGTTACAAATTCACTGTCAAGCTAGATGTCTGTGTCCTTGGACAAGACTCTTCATCTCTTCATCTATACATTTGCAGTCCACCTAGCTGTAAATAGGTACAGGCATTGGCTGAGGAACTAATCTGAGTTGGACTGTCTAGGGGAGTAGTAGACCCTCAGCCACTTCTTGCTCTCGCAATGGAATCGGAGAATCACCATTGGTACCAATGAGCCATGAGTCCAGTATAGGACTTACTTTATGACTGTATCAGTCAAAATCACTTAATGCTGATTTAAAAATAAATGAAAGCGTATTGTCAAGATGAGAAGCTGTCATGATTGGACATCAGGTCACATTGCCTGATGTGCAGCACAGCGACTGTAGTGTGCTTCTGAACCATGCATGTCAATCAGGTGAAAACCAGTTGACAGCATATCAGAGGAAATATTACAAATGTTTCACAGCATGATACTTCAAAATAATCAAATCACATCCACTCAGAGGTTGTGTCTATGGTAGTTGTGACCTTGTTTAAGACATGCACTGATTTTAAATTTCTTTCACAAATCTTACATGGCACTTGTAAGACGCTGTTCTCCAAATCCAGAAACAGAGAACTGCAGCCTTTGTAGATGGAACTATGAAAGTTTATCATCACCAGAATTCAAACAAATGTAAGAGTCATTGCAGGTAATGATAGTAATCATTGCCATAATTATAATAACCATAATCATAATAACAGTCAGTGTAAAGCTGTAATGGCTTTGATTTGTTTTTTTTTACAATTTAAGTCATTTATATATATATATATATATATATATATATATATATATATATATATATATATATATATATATATATATATATATATATATATATATATATATATATATATATATATATTAACTACAATCCAGTCTCACAGATTGTCGTGATTCAGCAGCAGGGGGGGGTTGGGGTGGTTAGAGTTAGGGTTTGGGGAAGGAGTAGGGCTAGGTTAGGGTTGGGGGTAGGAGTAGGGTTAGTAGTGAGTTAAATAAAACCCCCTGTCACGAAAATTTGAATCATTTCGTGACGGGATGGATGAAAAAAAAAAAAAACTGTGAGACTGGGCTGTTAACTGCAGCATGCTTCTGATTCAGAATGAGAATTGTCACAACACCACTGCCACTGTCACTCAACAAAAATATAAACGCAACACTTTTGGTTTTGCTCCCATTTTGTATGAGATGAACTCAAAGATCTAAAACTTTTTCCACATACACAATATCACCATTTCCCTCAAATATTGTTCACAAACCAGTCTAAATCTGTGATAGTGAGCACTTCTCCTTTGCTGAGATAATCCATCCCACCTCACAGGTGTACCATATCAAGATGCTGATTAGACACCATGATTAGTGCACAGGTGTGCCTTAGACTGTCCACAATAAAAGGCCACTCTGAAAGGTGCAGTTTTGTTTTATTTGGGGGGGGGATACCAGTCAGTATCTGGTGTGACCACCATTTGCCTCATGCAGTGCAACACATCTCCTTCGCATAGAGTTGATCAGGTTGTCAATTGTGGCCTGTGGAATGTTGGTCCACTCCTCTTCAATGGCTGTGTGAAGTTGCTGGATATTGGCAGGAACTGGTACACGCTGTCGTATACGCCGGTCCAGAGCATCCCTAACATGCTCAATGGGTGACATGTCCGGTGAGTATGCCGGCCATGCAAGAACTGGGATATTTTCAGCTTCCAAGAATTGTGTACAGATCCGTGCATTATCCTGCTGCAACATGGTGATGTTCTTGGATGTTGGCACAACAATGGGCCTCAGGATCTCGTCACTGTATCTCTGTGCATTCAAAATGCCATCAATAAAATGCACCTGTGTTCTTCGTCCATAACAGACGCCTGCCCATACCATAACCCCACCGCCACCATGGGCCACTTGATCCACAACATTAACATCAGAAAACCACTCACCCACACGACGCCACAAACGCTGTCTGCCATCTGCCCTGGACAGTGTGAACCGGGAGTCATCCCTGAAGAGAACACCTCTCCAACATGCCAAACACCAGCGAATGTGAGCATTTGCCCACTCAAGTTGGTTACGACGAACTGGAGTCAGGTCAAGACCCCGAGGAGGACGACGAGCATGCAGATGAGCTTCCCTGAGATGGTTTCTGACAGTTTGTGCAGAAATTCTTTGGTTATGCAAACTGATTGTTTTAGCAGCTGTCTGAGTGGCTGGTCTCAGACGATCTTGGAGGTGAACATGCTGGATGTGGAGGTCCTGGGCTGGTGTGGTTACACGTGGTCTGCGGTTGTGAGGCTGGTTGGATGTACTGCCAAATTCTCTGAAATGCCTTTGGAGACGGCTTATGGTAGAGAAATGAACATTCAATACACAAGCAACAGCTCTGGTTGACATTCCTGCTGTCAGCATGCCAATTGCATGCTCCCTCAAATCATGCGACATCTGTGGCATTGTGCTGTATGATAAAACTGCACCTTTCAGAGTGGCCTTTTATTGTGGGCAGTCTAAGGCACACCTGTGCACTAATCATGGTGTCTAATCAGCATCTTGATATGGCACACCTGTGAGGTGGGATGGATTATCTCAGCAAAGGAGAAGTGCTCACTATCACACATTTAGACTGGTCTGTGAACAATATTTGATGGAAATTGTGATATTGTGTATGTGGAAAAGTTTTAGATCTTTGAGTTCATCTCATACAAAATGGGAGCAAAACCAAAAGTGTTGCGTTTATATTTTTGTTGAGTTTAAAAAGAAGGCTGCTCGAGTCCATTTACAATAATTGCTTTTCTCTCAACGTAAAAACACAAAAAATTGTGGCAATCCTTCATATGAGATGATGGGTGAAAATCTAACAGAAAACAGCATGATGTCTGCTCTAGTCTCTTTTTTCCATCTCTATATTACAACCATGGTCCCCACTAAAAATTGGTCCACTCTGCAGCAGGGCGAGCCAATTTTTAGGGGGACCATTCGGTCAGCGACACTGGTTCAGGCCACAATGTAAACAAACCTCGTGAAGTATGGACAACAGGACAACATCGGGACACGGTTAAAGTACTGAATGGAGCCAGTTCATTACAGGTGTGTCATGCAATCCCCACACTGGTAAATTTCTTTACCATCAATAAAACTAGCTGTAATTTTATGATACATCACAGAAATACATGTACTTTATAATAACTATATTTCAACAAAAAGAAAATGTTGTCAAATTTGTGAAAAATTAAACTAGATCCTAACTAAGAGCCTCTCTGAGAATAAGAATTTGTTTGAGTGATCTACCAAAGACAGCAACAAACATACAATATAAAAGTTGTGAAACATATAACATACAGTAAATACATGATAAAATAATTATTTAGCAATAGCAGTTAGTGTGAGGGGTTATAATTTTTATTTAAATAGACAGTTTCAGAACTTAATAAAACAACATTCAAACTAACAGTCAAAAGAATGTGGAACCAGAATGGCATATTTTAAGCTTTGGGGAAAAATTTTAAATCAAATCAAATCAAATCAATTTTATTTATATAGCGCCAATCAGCAACAAACAGTTGCCCCAAGGCGCTTTATATTGTAAGGCAAAGCCATACAATAATTACGGAAAAACCCCAACAGTCAAAACGACCCCCTGTGAGCAAGCACTTGGCGACAGTGGGAAGGAAAAACTCCATTTTAACAGGAAGAAACCTCCAGCAGAACCAGGCTCAGGGAGGGGCAGTCTTCTGCTGGGACTGGTTGGGGCTGAGGGAGAGAACCAGGAAAAAGACATGCTGTGGAGGGGAGCAGAGATCAATCACTAATGATTAAATGCAGAGTGGTGCATACAGAGCAAAAAGAGAAAGAAACACTCAGTGCATCATGGGAACCCCCCAGCAGTCTAAATCTATAGCAGCATAACTAAGGGATGGTTCAGGGTCACCTGATCCAGCCCTAACTATAAGCTTTAGCAAAAAGGAAAGTTTTAAGCCTAATCTTAAAAGTAGAGAGGGTGTCTGTCTAAAATCTTGTAAACTCTGTAATCTCTGGCTACAACTAATGATTTCTTTCATCACTGATTAAACTGTAAATTTATGAATCATTTAGTCTATGTCACAAAACAAACAAAACCCTACATTTTCCTAAAGCCAAAGGTCAAGTGTATCTTCTTGTGTGCTATTGTATTTTAAAATAATGTCAGTTCAGTGTGATATAAAAATTAAGATCATCAGTAACTCTTGCAATTGGAGAGCAGTAACTGGAGAATATTTGGCCTTTTTGTGAGATAAACTATTAAAATGAACTGAAGAGCAAAAGAGCAGTTGATTAGGTTTTTGTTGTTCAACAAATTGATGAATAATCATTTCAGCTCATAATGTTACCGTAAATGTGTCACTCTTATCAGTGATAAACTTCCAAATGGCCGAGCCAGCCAAATGCTGACAGCGCTTCTGTATCACCACAGATGACATTTAGAAGACAGATACAGCAGTCGCAGCGATAAGTGATTCATATTTATTTATTTATTTATTTATTTTGACACCAACATGTCAGTCACAACATCACACCATGTTCATCATCAAGGAGGCACTTTTGACTCTGACAGTGTGGTCATGTCACTATAATTCTACCAAAGAGTGTACTTGAGGGAGGGAAAATGACATATAATAAATAAGTCAGTAAGGGGTAATTATATTATATACTTATTTACTTATTATTTGGAATACCTAATATTACAGCATGAAACTATAGGTCATATATCTATCTATCAGTAATTACTATAAGTTTGAGTAGGTATTTGTGTATAATATTGTTAAAGCAGTAAGAATAATAACTATATTCATATGGTCAAAATTTGCCCTCTCAACAATGGCGGTGCCAACTGCTAGCATGGAGTTGCTATAGCAACACCAAGATTAAGCCAAGCAACTGCTAAGCAACCCTCAGGCTTTTGTTTTATTATGCAAATGTTAACAATTACAAAAAATAGTACACACATGTGCGCATGTGTTTGGGGGGAGGGGGATTCTTTTTATTGGCTTTTAGGAGGTCATCCCAACCTCACAAGATGGTAAATTTAGCTAATGTAGCCAGCTAGCATAATTTCTCAACTGTCAAAGTGAACAACCACAAACTCCAATGGAGATGGATAAAACAAAGCATCAGTGGGAATCATGGTCGCTGTGAAGACCAGAGGGATGATGAGGACTGTGCCCACACCATATGACCTGCAGCAGCAGGATCACCTAGCCTCAACCCGAGCTGATTGCTCTGGGGGAGTTTAAGTCAATTATGAGGAAAACTCCCTTGATCAGTGTGACTGCTTTTGAATGTTTTTATGATGGCATTTTAAAACTGTACCTGTATCCCATGCAGGCTGGATGTTGCTATTTTAATTTTTGAAATCTGTGTACGTGCGGCGGAACAGGAAAAACACCTCCGTGTTGATAACCATTTGTAAAATCCAGGCGGCTTTTGATGGCTTTCAGTGGAGTGAGTATATGAGAAATTGTTTAACAGGCAGGACATGTTCCAACTTGTCCTTAAGGCTTTCAACAGAGGTGTTTTTCCTGTGGCGGAGCGTCGCGGCAGCTGCGTCCCGACACGCGGACCCGTCCGCACGTCTTTCATTAAAAAAATCTCCTTTAACAGTGGAATATCCGGATAAAATGCTGAAACCGACTTCTTCTGAAACTTCTCTGTTCTCTCACGACATCCTGGATCAATAGAACCTGAAATGTGGAGGTTTTCAGCTTGGACAGGCTGACGACAGCGGCTGAGAGCGCTGCACGACGTCTCGCACCGTGGGAAGTCCTTAAAGCGACAGAATCACCTCAAAATCTCTCATCAGCCGTTAAAATTTTCACTGAAAACCAGCTTAATTTTTCGAACCGTGTCCACTTCGATGTGTCTCACAGGTTTAGAAAAAAATTTGATCAAACAAAGCGCCAGTCTCTCAGCAACTTCTCAGACAAAGGAATTCCGACGAGGGGCTGGACGACTCCTCCCACAAGGCGTGCTCACAGGCGAATGACGTCACCGACAGGCGTGGAAAAACACACGCATGCGCACGAGGGTTCAAGCATGTCTGACGTAAAAACATATGAATGAAATCCATATAGTTTTTGAAAAAAATAAAAAGGACCGTTACTTTATTGACAGCCCTCATATGTAAATGTGTATTTATATCTATATTATCATAGCCGAGTGGCCTCTGTGTGCGTGCGTGCATGTGTGTGTATGACTTGGTTCATGCAGAAAGCGGGGAGAGTTGACATTGGCCATTTGGTATGCTTTAGTCAGTTTAGTTAAATCTCATGTTGTTGTTACCATGAGTGAAAATAGTGCTGCTTTTGATGTCTTCCGCCACCATCTGTTTGTGTGTATAAAAATTAAAAGTACCTGCTTGCAGTCGAATGCAGAAAAAACAAACAGCTCTGCGTGCATGTGACTGGGGACAGCTGACATTTGGTTTGCTTATGTATTTTGGGTAAAGGATGAACAGCGGCAAAACGGAACATTGATAGGACTAATTTTTTGGAGAAACTACAGATATTAGCTAACATTGCTAATTACATTCTGGACAAGCACTCCATTCCAGCATCTTTATTTTAAAAGTGCAAGTGCGTGATTTTATTTAATGAGTCCAATGTAAGTACACAATACAATTGTAAATATGTTTAAAAAATATATGGATGACACAAGAAAGTGAAAACATGTTTCCATTGTGGTCCATTTAAAAATCAAATGACAAAATAGAAGTAATACAAAAACATAATAATAATAATAATAATAATAATAATAATAATAACAATGATAATGATAATAATGACAATAATAGTGTGTATATGATAACAAAAACCTAAACAATTGATAAATACATTTAGACAGTAAATTAAGATTAAAAATGTAATAATTAACAGGAAATAAAAGGGTGGAGTTCCTGTTCGAAATATTGTTGAGGTCTAAGGTTCTAAAAACATTCTGGACTCACATGCCATTCCACCTAATTATACAAACTTTGCTTAATTTATTACCACATTTGAAAAATGTCAGCTACCTATTTTATAAATACTACCCAATCTAGAGCCCATGACTCCCCACGGGCAACACTCTGATATATATATAAAGTTCTGTATCATAGTGAGCCTTAGAACTTTTCAGCCTACCCTCGTATATGTATGTATGTATTTATGTGTGTGTGTGTGTGTGTGTGTGTGTGTGTGTGTTTGCTATGTCTCTTTGTGGCCATGTTGCCATGCTGCCTTCTTGGCAGGTCAAGTATAGGGTCTGTTCTCCTTCACTTTACCACATTGTTTAATAACAAAATTGGTATATAAAATTGAAAATCAAATGAATTGTGAAATGAAAATCATTACATTTGAATTATATTTATTTCTTTACTTTCACCTTACTTATTAGCCACACCATGTGTGTGCACACATGCACGCTCAATGCTATAGCTGTTGTACTGATCATGACATTAATAGTCTGCTTGGTACATTCATACTCTAGTTTATTTAGAGTGAAAACTGACAACTCCTGTGTGAAACAAATCCTGCCTGGTGTCACCCATTGCATTTAAAAATTTGTATATACAATACTGCTTGAAAGTTTTTGAAGCCCGTGAGCGGTTACATGTTTAAACATTTTTATGGCATCAAAAAACAAGACAAAAATTCAGGCTTTTTATATTATAATTCAAAATTTTGCCCTTTAAACTCACAGTGAAAAGTAATTTCTATACCATAAATTAAAAGAAATAAAAATCTAAATGCCAAAATGATTAAATGAATAAGTAAGCATACCCTTCAGAAAAACACATATAAACCATCATTTTTACATCCAGTTTTCTTCAGATGTAAGTCAGGGGATGGATACATGAACATTCCCAAGACACTGAATATGTCTTGGACTTCATTTACATCAGTTATGAAGAAATACAATCCGTATGGTACTCTATGGGAAATCTGTGTGGAGGTGACAGTTCTCAAAAACTGAGTGATGGTACAAGAAGGAGAAGAGTGAGGAAAGCCACCAAGATACCCAGACAACTCTGAAGAAGTTATAGACTTCTGTGGCTGTGATTGAAGAAAATGTGCATAGTACATGTTTTGCATTTTGCACCACTTTTAACTTCATAGTGGAGTAAAGTAGAAAAGTATTTTCTTTCAACAACACATTAAATCTAGGCTTGCTTAACCAATGTGCCTTCTGACAAATTGTAGCTGAACTTTCAAGTTTTCTTTTTTAAAAAAAAGCCTTCTCTATACCACTTCATCATGAAGCTGTATAACTGGTAATGCAAAATTCAAAACTTGCAGGATGCACAATTTCTCCATTCGCAGCCACAGAAGCCTATATCTTCTACAGGGTTGTCTGGGTAAATTGCTAGCTCTCCTCATTCGTCTCCTTCTTGCACAGTCCCTTAGTTTCGAGAACTGTCTGCTCCACCCAGTTTTACCATAGAGTGCCATACCATTTGCATTTATTCATATTAAGTCCCTCTGGCTGCTTCCTTGTTCTTCAGTTGGGGTTGCACAGCAGTTCCGAGATGGATCTGCATGTTGAGTTGGAGCTAGTTTTACACAGGATGCTCTTAATGTCCATGTAAAAAAAGTTCATGTATCCATCCCAATGTATTTGAAGAAGAGTGAATGTAAAACTGATGGTTTACATGTGTTACACACTAAATGGTGCACTAATGTATTCACACCATCATTTTGGCTTTTAGATTTTTATTTCTTTTAATTCAGGATGTAGAGATTACTTTTCACTGTGACTATAAAAAGCTTGAATACATATATATATATATATATATATATATATATACACTGTATATATTATACATATATACGGTGGAGTGCACAGCTAATTAAAAAGTTAGCTTCGATAACCATTAATCCGATAACTGAAAACTTATCTTTTATGACGCTAAACTGATAAACTGCTAAAAATAATAATCTTTATTACAGATAACCGATAACTTTTAGTATTGATTTGGATGCGGCCATGTCAGATTACACTGTCGGCTTCTGATAAACCAGTTTCACTTTCACTTGTCTCTGCTGGGTAAATTCAAGGATCACAAACATGTAAGAACGCATGAAAAATGAATAAATAAAAAATAAAACCCCAAACACTGTCATCATCTTTCAAAAGCAGTAAAACACAGTTTGTCTCAGTATTAGCTCCACCGTCATTTACAAATTCGAAAGCTGCCACTTTTTTCACATGCTTTCAACCCTGAGACTTAAACAACCGAAATATGCCCATTAATGCATTGATTGGCAGAATAAAATAAACGTAAGTATAATTAATAATATTCTTACCTGTTAGTTTCAGTGGGATTCATCTGAATAAATAATCCACATAAAGTGACCTTTGTTTAAAAAATCCAAAACAGAGTCTAAACATGAAGAAAAGTCCCTCTGTGCACACAGCTGCGCTGTGAGAGCTCCTCTCCCCCACCGAGCCTTGCCAGTTAAATTACAGCCACAAAGAAATCAAATATAATAATGTTAAAATTAGTCTATTTTGCTTTTGTGTCGAGTGGACTCACTCAGTGTAACATCCAAAGTGAACCTAAACTACACTACCCACAATGCTCCCTGTGTTGACCGACCAATCACGTTTTGCGCTTAATGATGATGTCATCAGCGAGCGACAGGCAGCCAGTCTGCTACAAACACACAACAGAGAGACTAAAATGTTTGCTTTTAGGGTTCACAAACGTTTTTGACCATTAACCTTTGCTCACTTTACCAGCAAAAAAAAATTAAAAATGTTATCGGACTGAAAGTTATCGGAACTAAATTTATTGGAAGATAATTGGTCCGATGATAGTTTTAAAACCTATCTGAAAAGCTAATCCGCTAGATTAGCTGGATTACCTGAACTGTGCCCACCGCTGTTTTATATATATACTCAACAAAAATATAAATGCAACACTTTTGGTTTTGCTCCCATTTTGTATGAGATGAACTCAAAAATCTAAAACTTTTTCCACATACACAATATCACCATTTCCCTCAAATATTGTTCACAAACCAGTCTAAATCTGTGATAGTGAGCACTTCTCCTTTGCTGAGATAATCCATCCCACCTCACAGGTGTGCCATATCAAGATGCTGATTAGACACCATGATTAGTGCACAGGTGTGCCTTAGACTGTCCACAATAAAAGCCACTCTGAAAGGTGCAGTTTTATCACACAGCACAATGCCACAGATGTCACAAGATTTGAGGGAGCGTGCAATTGGCATGCTGACAGCAGGAATGTCAACCAGAGCTGTTGCTCGTGTACTGAATGTTCATTTCTCTACCATAAGCCGTCTCCAAAGGCGTTTCAGAGAATTTGGCAGTACATCCAACCAGCCTCACAACCGCAGACCACGTGTAACCACACCAGCCCAGGACCTCCACATCCAGCATGTTCACCTCTAAGATCGTCTGAGACCAGCCACTCGGACAGCTGCTGAAACAATCGGTTTGCATAACCAAAGAATTTCTGCACAAACTGTCAGAAACCGTCTCAGGGAAGCTCATCTGCATGCTCGTCGTCCTCATCGGGGTCTCGACCTGACTCCAGTTCGTCGTCGTAACCGACTTGAGTGGACAAATGCTCACATTCGCTGGCGTTTGGCATGTTGGAGAGGTGTTCTCTTCACGGATGAATCCCAGTTCACACTGTCCAGGGCAGATGGCAGACAGCGTGTGTGGCGTCGTGTGGGTGAGCGGTTTTCTGATGTCAATGTTGTGGATCGAGTGGCCCATGGTGGCGGTGGGGTTATGGTATGGGCAGGCGTCTGTTATGGATGAAGAACACAGGTGCATTTTATTGATGGCATTTTGAATGCACAGAGATACCGTGATGAGATCCTGAGGCCCATTGTTGTGCCATACATCCAAGAACATCACCTCATGTTGCAGCAGGATAATGCACGGCCCCATGTTGCAAGGATCTGTACACAATTCTTGGAAGCTGAAAATGTCCCAGTTCTTGCATGGCTGCATACTCATCGGACATGTCACCCATTGAGCATGTTTGGGATGCTCTGGACCGACGTATACGACAACGTGTACCAGTTCCTGCCAATATCCAGCAACTTCGCACAGCCATTGAAGAGGAGTGGACCAACATTCCACAGGCCACAATTGACAACCTGATCAACTCTATGCGAAGGAGATGTGTTGCACTGCATGAGGCAAATGGTGGTCACACCAGATACTGACTGGTATCCCCCCAATAAAACAAAACTGCACCTTTCAGAGTGGCCTTTTATTGTGGACAGTCTAAGGCACACCTATGCACTAATCATGGTGTCTAATCAGCATCTTGATATGGCACACCTGTGAGGTGGGATGGATTATCTCAGCAAAGGAGAAGTGCTCACTATCACAGATTTAGACTGGTTTGTGAACAATATTTGAGGGAAATGGTGATATTGTGTATGTGGAAAAGGTTTTAGATCTTTGAGTTCATCGCATACAAAATGGGAGCAAATCCAAAAGTGTTGCGTTTATATTTTTGTTGAGTGTATATATATATATATATATATATATATATATATGTGTGTGTGTGTGTGTATGAGGTCTGTCCAAAAAGTATCAGACCTTTTTATTTTTTTTCAAAAACCATATGGATTTGAATCATGTGTGCTTGCATGAACCAACCTTGAACCTTCATGCGCATGCATGATTTTTTTCACACCTGTCGGTTGCATCATTCGCCTTGTGAGCAGGCTTTGTGTGAGCACTGGTCCACCTCCCTCGTTGGATTTTCATTGCGAGGTGGAACCATTTGGAGCTTTGTTGCATCAAATTTTCAGGAAACTGTGAGAGACAGCCAGGTGGAAACCATTCGGAAGATTCAGATGCACTGTAAAAAAGAAAAGTTGAGAAAACGCAAAATATCAAGGCAACATGATGCAAGACATTTTTGAGTTTTCTCAACTTTTGCCTACTGTCATTGACTTAACTAAGGTTTACAAGTTCTGACAAGAGTTCTGCCATCTTGGATCTTCTTGTTCACCTAATTAGGATAATCCTGGAAGGCTAACGAAGAAATTCTAGTTTCAATGCCATGTATTTCTGCCTTCACCAAATGCAGATATTCTTGTTGAATAAACATACGATTATTCCTTCAATGCCATGTATTCCTAAATTCACCAAACACAGATGTTCTTGTTGAATAATCATACAATTCTTACTCCAGTGAGTTGAAAATTTAGCTATATAAATAAAGGAAAATGTATGTTGCTGTAATTATATTTGAAATATGCTCAATAGATACTGAATAAAACAAAGCACAACTGAATATTATCTGAAATCTTATTTATTTGATTGAACAGTGCCTCAACAACAACATAATGTCATGGGTAGTCCGGTCAATTTCTGTAAAAAAGTATTGCCGGCTTCTGTTTTTTTGGGTACTTCGAGCACTCCAGCAGACACGTTAAAATTAAAGTTCAGAACAAAAAAGAAAAACAAAGTATGTGGAAAAAAGTGTCCAGCAACACAGTCACTCATTCACACACACACACCTTGACTGTCTTGTAAAAGTTGAACTTAGTGACTTACATATTAAATAAAATAGTGCCACAAATGATTGGCTGTGTAGCCAGACACTGAAGTTTTACATGGGCATAACTATGATAAACTAGAGCAGTTAAAAGTCCTTAGAAATTTTACAATCAATGAACAGGGAAGCAACAAAAGTAAAACACCAGTTCAGTGCTTCTTGTGAACTGGACAACACTACAACATCTCTTTTAAAATACTGCATGACAAAATTTCACCATATACTGTCAACAACATAGATTCCTCTGACTACAATTGATATTTCTAATAAAGATTTACCCACTTAACCTTCATATTGTCCAAGCAGGTCAAAATACCCATTCTGTTTTGACTGTTCATTCCTTCCTTCTTCTCCCCCTCCTTCCTTCTTTTCTCCCCTCCTTCCTCTTCCCTTCCTTCCTCCCTCCCTCCTTTCCTTCCTTCCTTCTTCTTCATTCCTTGACCCAAGGACAACAGGAGGGTTAAAGAACAGTTCACTTTAAAATAAAACTTTCCATCACCTCCTCATCCTTATGCCAGTTGAAAGAGAGATGTTTTTTTTTTCTTTTTTACAAACATACATTAGTTTTACTTGAACAGTAATGAATATCAACAGTTCAAACACTAAATATGCAACTCTTGGTAACTGTCAAATGATTATATCAGAGGCAAAGGGGTTTAACTACTGTCTGTTACATGACCCAACTACAATGCACTTGAACAGGCTAAAGAACACAAGTTAAAGTCGTGTCTGGCTTCCCCATTAACAGTCACAGCAAAAGCTTTGTTTTCAGGGACCTTATGCGCTGTGAGCATCGAGAGCCACCGAGCTCAAAAAAGATGGCCTGAATTGCTTCAAAGGTATACCTCATCTGCTTTGGATAATCAATGTTGAGGGCATACAGAAGGCCAAAGAGGTATGTCAAGGCAGTAGAGAGGTCTGGAATGTTATGTAGCACAATGTCCCCTTCCAACACAACTGCCTGGTCTCGCACAGACATCCCGGCATCGTCATCTTGTAGGATGGTGAGGATGGCAACAGATGCACCGTTTAGCACTGGTTCCAAAATGTCAGTGTCCTGAAGAAAAGTAACAGATGCATTATTGAGAGGTAAGAAAAACTAAAGACAAAATACATTTGTACTGATTTGAACTTAAACTTCTGTACCATGCTTGTCATTTGACTCATGGGAGTTTTAAAAACAAAAAAGCATATTTTTCTTTAATTAATGACACAGTAGCTTTCACCCACCAACCTTGTGATGAGTTTTGTACAAAACTATTTTCTGCTAAGGAAGGCCAATAATGCCCAGCTGGGCAGGAAGAGAGGTAAAAGGAGAAACTGGAGCATGCTTCAGTCAATGTGTAAGTCAGTTATTGTCTTTGTGGGTTGAGATAAGAATGGAGCCGAATAATCTCACCAAGGTCTAAATAAATTCCTCTGGAGGTAAACAGTGGGCAATTGACCTTGAGGCTAGCTAAGCCTGTAGTGTTGCAGCTGAGCAGTGAAAAACACTTTTTAACAGTTCCACTTGAACAGCCAAATCCCAATTATGAATATTCACCGGCCTCCGAAACCTTCAGCTTCAACTGCAAGGCACGCATCAGCTCCAAGGTGTCATCCAATTTGCGTCTGAGTTCAAGAGTCAACGCAGCCTGAGAATGCACTGCCTTGCCAACCTCGTTAATCATGACAGACAAGCGAGGGCCCATGGTTCTTGATACAGCCATCTTGCCAGTTTTCCGGTAGATCAGGGTAGTACATAAAACAAAAAGTACCAGCCCTGCTGCCATGAGACCAAAAATGAATAAATCCTCGACATCCTCAACGGAGAAAGGCGCCAAGCATGCCACACGCCAGGAACTCGTACGTTCCATCTGGGCAGGCAGGATTCCCCGGTCCTGACCTTCTTGTAGAAAAAATGGTGTCAATAACATTCAGAGATCAGCTGATGAATTCCATGGTTAATCCAATAGTAGTCCAATAGATCCAGAATCCAATATAGTTTTTGAGGAATTCACAGTCTGGTGAAGTAGGGACTTGAAGGTTAAAAGCAGAGATAAGGGAGAGTGGAGGAGAAGCAACAGCCCTCGTCGGAGTCCCAAGCTGTATATTTCCATTTTTGATGAACTCATCCTTTAAAACATCTCATGGGAATAAGGAATTACGAGGTCTGTTAGAAAACAATCCGACCTTTTTATTTTATGCAAAAAATATATGGATTTGATTCTTATGTTTTTACATCAGCCAAGCTTGAACCTTCGTGCGCATGTGTGAGTTTTTTCATGCCTGTCGGTTGCGTCATTCACCTGTGGGCAGGCTTTGTGGGAGGAGTGGTCCAGCCCCCTCGGCGGATTTTCATTGCGAGGAAATGGGGGAATGATTTGTGCTTTGTTCCATCAGATTTTTTTCAGAAACTGTTAGAGACAGGCAGCTGGAAACCATTTGAAAAATTGAGATGGCTTTCGCTGAAAATTTTAAAGGGCTTCACAGAGTTTAAGGAGTGTTACTACAGCTTTAAGGACGGCCCAGAGTGCCTCAGGGCGCGCTGCGCTCCGAGCCGCGATCGACAGGCTGAAAAGACCATTTCATTTCTAAATGGATTGCTTTATGGATCCGAGACCATCGTGTGCAATTTCTCTGGTTATAACAAGAGCTGGACATCAGCCATTTTCCATCAGATTTCACTTTTAACAAGAGATTTTGTCCTGGAAAGCCACGCGGAGGCTTCGCGCGTCACGACGGATTCGCCAATGGAGCGAGACAAAAAACACCTCCGTTTTGGAGTTTCAGAGGACAAGTTGGGACATGCCTATCTCGGCTTTCAGTGGCTTACCAGTCGAGTGAGTATAACAGAAATTGTGGAGAGCTGGGCATGTCCCAACAAGGGCGTAGGTTTGGTCTCAGCTTTGGTAGGGACAATACCACCCCCCTGCCCACCACCACCACCCCCTAACCCACTCATACCATTAGATGCACAAGTACAGCATAATACATAACATATGACGACATAATGCTGAATAATTTAACACTTTATTTACATTATTAAGTGTGTAGGCAGACAAAGAAATAGCTTAAATAACAAACCCAAAATCACGAATCTATTCTATAGGCCTACACCTGAGAGAACAAGACAACAAAAAAAATACTTGTGGAGCTAACATAAAAAAAAAGTTTTTGCAACCAAGATGTATAATCTATTCTCTTCATCAATAATGCAGTTGTAGGTATCTGGCAACCTAATTTGCCAACAAAAAAAAGGGCTTTACACTGATATATAGGGTGTATTACGGTAAACGTAAGTCTGTGATGTCATAACGCAGAGGAAAAACACGGAAGTTTCACACTAGTGCGCCGCTGATTCTCATTACCGTAAGTTCTCATGTAAGCCCTCACGCTGAACAATTTCAACACTGACAGCAAGCCAAGAACCCGTGCTTTCCAACAGTATGCTATATGTTGCATATATTACGGTAAAGTGCGTTCGGTGACTTTTGAAACGAGGGAAAAGTATGAAAAAGAGCGCAAAAGTGACAGAAAAGTACAGACAGCAAACATAAATGTAGTAATTTTTGAGGAAAAGGCAGGGTGTTAGTGTCATTTGTGAAGGTGTGCGTGCATGTTTGTGTGGGTGTGCAGTTTATTTTAAGTGTGGCGCACAGCATTGTTCGCAAGCCCCGCCCTTCTTGTTTTTCTGCACCGGAGCAGTGTTGCCAGATATGAAATATGAAACTATCGTACCAAAACCTCAAAATTATCGTATTTTGGGAGAAATTATCGTACACAAACAAAATGCATACAACGTAGCTATTTTAGCGTTTTTTTTTTTAATTTACAAAGAATTTTATGTCACATTTTTAAACAGTAATTATAGTAATGGGGAAACTATGGCACAAAAAGAACGCAAATGCACTACCAGACTAGAAAGATTTTTTTTTTTTTCTGTGAAGGGACACAAACGTGTTAATTACCAGACTAGAAAGAGTCGAATTCAACCTCGAGGTCGCTGTCGTCATCCGATGCCATGGACACGTGCAGATTTTGTTGAACACAGAAAAAATGTTGACACCTCCATAAGGAACTTTAACTTTTTTTTATTATTATTATTCTTGTATATCTCTTTGCTCTTGTGTTTTGTTCGTTTGTTGTTGCATTTGTTGAAATAAAGTTTAGAGAAAAAAAAAAGATGTTGTTTGGGGAATCTTCCTGTCACGGTACAGATTGGATGGAACTCATTACTTTGTATGAGAGGGGGCGGGCTTTCAAATGACTGTCCCGGTCGCCCAAAGCCAGCATTTGATGCCGCCTGAGTGCAACACCTGCAAAATGATTCTTGGGTGTCAGAGAGAGATGCGTGTTTGGGCAACCAACTGAAATGATCGTACATATTGGATTTTTTCCCATTATTGATCGTACATTTATTGATCATACATTTATTGATCGTACATCGTACAGAGGGCAAAACTATCGTACAAATACGATAATTATCGTACATCTGGCAACACTGCACCGGAGCCACCCATCCTCTGCGCTCTGGGACCTCCCACTTTACAAATGAAGCACTGCCTGCCACGAGATGCGCTTTGTTTACGTCCATGTGAGAAGAACGTGAGCTAATGAAATTGCAACATGGGTAACCCTGTCACTCTGGCACGTCGAAAACACAAAACGTGACGACTAAAATTATAGTATCGAGTTCGCAAAAAAATAGTGAATGATTTTGTTATATAAAAAAAATTCTAAATATTGGTAGGGACTATTTTGCCATCCCAAAATATTGGTTGTGACTTGTCCCTATGGTCCATATGCAAACCTACGCCCCTGTGTCCCAACTAGTCCTCTGAAACTCCAAAACGGAGGTGTTTTTTGTCTCGCTCCATTGGCGAATCCATCGTGACGCGCGTGACACGTAAAAACATATGAATCAAATCCATATATTTTTTGCATAAAATAAAAAGGTCGGATTGTTTTCTAACAGACCTCGTAGTTGTACTTGCATTACTTGTCTTTTTGTACTTACCAAGCACTTTAGGAAAACCTTTGTTGCATCTTCTCGGAAGAAAATGGGCAGGCCTCTCAGTGCTGCTGTCTTTCGGTGGGACATAATGTTGGATGTCTAAAGAGTGTCCAGCAGAAAACAAGCACTTCAATTAGTATAGTAATGTAGTGTACTTATACACAGTGCAAAATCAGAACTCTATAGTAATGAAGATAAAGCACAGGTCAGACCCAGTAACGTGTAAAACTTAAAAAAAAAAAAAAAAAAAAAAAAAAAAACCACTGCAACCATGTTAACAATTTTACTTTATTTTTACAATAAAAATTCTGTCAAATCAAATACCGCCAAATAAGAACATAAAGCAATGACTGCTGACATTCATTTTTACTGACACATCCACTAATGTGTTTTTGCTGCCGCCAACATCTTTTTCTGTTTCTTTTATGAGAAAGTATGTCCATACTCTTTTAAAAATGCCAGGCACAGGAGCACTTCACTCACCTGTTCATCAAGTTTATCCAGGAGGTCTTCCATCTTCTCACCAAGAGCTCCCTTCTTAGACCGGTACAGTTTCAGCAGGCCAGGCACAAATTTGTCAAGGGATGCATTGAAAGTCCCCAGAAGGTCTTTGCTCGTGATGCGATGAAATTCTTCAGATATCTAAACACGACAATCAACAAAATACTGCATTTATTCAGCACAGAAAATTCCTGGGTAGCTGTCTTGTGCAGTCTGCACCATGTTCAATGCCTGAACACGTTATCAACAGTAAAACCTACTTCAAAAAGCTCTCATGAATACATCTTTTTCACAGGAATGGAAATGCCCTCCACAAAAACCAGTATCAATATGCAAATGTATATTATCACGTTCCAGTGTTGCGCCTAAACCTGCAACGATCAGACTTTGTGACCTGCCTTAATATTCTTTCCCTAACATCTCAGTCTATAGAAACCCTATTTCCACCAGTAAAAGAAAAACAAACTCCATGCTAAATCAAAATAATGAGACCGAGTCCAAATTATAACTACTTTAAATTATCGTCTCATAATGACTTATTTCACAATTTCGATTTAGCATGGAGATTCTTTTTTCTTGTAAATGGCAGAAATGGGCTCCCACAGGAGTGAAATGGTTAAGGTAAGAATATTAGGACAGGTCAAATCTAATGAGTCACAGATTTTGATGTAACACTGGTAATAAAGTATGGCATTTGTAAACATGGACCTTGAAGATGGCCAATTCAATAAAATATGACTATGACACCCATTATAGTTGCAGTAAGTGATGTACTCCTTGGGAGGACATAAAACAAAAACACTGGCACTACAAATTTTTGGACTGATGATGTAGTGGGTGCACTGTGTTGGAGGGGCCTTGAGTGAAGTGGTAGGGCTAAGGTATAATAAAGGTTGCCAATACATTATCCCAGCAAATACTGTACTTCTTCAGTTATAGTCAATCTGGTACAGGGGTGGGCAACCTGTTCCAGAAAGGGCCAAGAGGGTGCAGGTTTTCTTTGGAGCCACTGACTACACCAGGTGATTTCACTGATTAACTGATTCCACCTGTTCAAAGTGATATTAATCACTGGAATCACCTGGTGGAGTCAGTGGCAGCAAAGAAAACCTGCACCCTCTTGGCCCTTTCTGGAACAAGTTGTCCACCTCTGATCTAGTGTAATAACTTGTGCCTAATTTGAATATCAGAATTAATAAATAGATTAGGACAGCCTTACCTCCTCAGAGGAAAACAGTGCAGGCCATCTCTCCTGGACCTCAGATACCATAGGTTGACACTCCACGACCTCTCTCCGCCTGAGGGAAAATGTCAGCGCCATCTTCTGCTGTATGACTGTTATGTTCTTTTGTTTCTTCTTCATTTCATCGACCAAAGCAACTCTTTCCTTTTCAAGAGTAGAATCATCATGGTGTTGTGGATGATCTGGGACATGATTGACCTCTCCACGTTTGGGCTTTTTAAGGGTGAAAGTACTGCCCTCTTCATCTCTCCCTTTTCTTTTCCTGTTTACATTTACCTCATTGCAGCCTGCTTGACGAAGCTTTGATCTGCAGTTTCCAAGTTTGTGTTTGATACTTGCTTTCCATCCCTCGTAGCCTGTGATGCTACCTGGCTCCTTCAGACATGGATACTTGAGAACCAGCGCAGAAGCAAGTGACTCAAGCTCATCTTTCTCGGGGTAGCCTTTAATTTCAAAAACTGCCTGTGCAATTTTATCCAAAATCTCTGTCTTCATGTCTCTTGTCACTACAAGGCCCTTCTTAGATTTTTCATATATCACATTAGCCTTACACAATTTCAGTTCATCATCATATGAAAACTTTGGGATAGGAAATGGAGAGGTTCCACTCTGAGGCATGCCTTAATTTCATCTGGATAGAATCGGTCCAGCTAGGCCTGAAATCTTCAGAGTGAACACTTACTGTGTCCTGGGAGGAGACTGAAGCAGAGGACACTGAAGCAGTGGATTGGTTAAGTGGAGATGAATCACAATTCCACATTATATGCAGGACTGCACGCTCAGATGGTAATTCAGATATTGCCGTCAAATTGCATAGTGCATTTCCAAACTCTGGATCCTCGAACTGTAGTGAGAAATCACCTGGAAGTTCAAGTCTCTCTTTAAGTATATCAATCAATTGCCCCACAGATGCTGGTACTTCAGGAAGGTGGACTCGCCGGGCATCTCTGGAGGAAAGAACTACCCGAAGTAGCAAAGTCTGAAAAGAGGAGAGAGAAAACGTGGGAGAAAATTAATAGTCAAAGCAGATTAGAAGACAGTGGACACCGATACCATACAGATGCAAATGAGGACCTTTTTCCAGATCAATCTGCTGATTATGTTTGATTTGCTAATAATTTAGCTGACAACTAAAAAAATAAATAAATAAAATAAAGCCACAGTCTATATCACTGTACTCAACTGGCCTATACTTGGGAAAGACCTTCAATTCATTCAGCACAAAACTAATGCTTAATGAGAGAAGAAAGGAGATAAGAGAGACAGAGGGGGGTGAGTGGGGAGAAGAGAAATAGTAAGGAGAAGAAATAAGAGTGTGGAGAAGAAAAAAAAGAGCAAGAGGAAAGGACTGAGGAAGGGGAGCAGAGGACAATACAGGAGAGGAGAAGAGGGTGCATGAGAGAGAACATACCATTTTGAGTTGCTTTAATGGAGAAGGAACGTCCTTGGGGTCACCATCAGCTTTCCACCAACTGTATATGCTGTTAGAGGGTGGTAATCCGTCAGCACATCTGGATCCAGGGCAAGAAGGTCGGCAATGGTGTGTTCAACAAGCTCACAGGACCTGAAATGTTCAATGTACCAGGAAGACAGTCTTTTACAAATGAATGTCACCTCCTCTGCATTGACAAGAATGGTCACAATCTTATGAAATTCTGGGAGGTCACTGCATTGTCCAGCAGATAAAATCATGCCCGCCACATACTGTGTCCCACGCAGGTGAATCGTTTTAGACAGAAACACACCGTCTAGATGAGGGTACTTCTTCTGTATTTCATGCTTGAGTGATGGATCCAATTCTGAAACCCTGACCACTATCACATTTTCAACATAGAGTTTTGGCTTGAAAAGGTTTCCACTATCCAGATGGTATGCCATCATCTGTTGGTGTTTTGAGTAAAGAGTGAGCAGCACATTTTTCCAATTTTGAGTGTCATGGACCACCTTTTTAAAGAAGCTATGTTTTGCTTCGAATCTCATTGTCCACAATTCCACTAAAGGCCCATAGCAGAAAATAAGATGTGGGTAGTGGTCGATAAAGTGGTGTTTTGGCCTCAGTCTGAATTCTGGAAAGGTACGGGTGAGCAACAGGTGATGAGCCAGTAGTTTGCAAGATAAATAACCTAATGCTTCCTCAGAGAGTCTGTTTGACGCAACAATGTCAACAATTTCCTTGAGGTCCATTAAAACCTCCCATGCTGGCTCCTGGTCTGGTATCTTACATCCAATTATAAAAGGAAGTAAGCACAGCAGCGTCCAATTTTCATGTCCATTACCGGCAACTGTTCCTTTTTCAAAGCTTGCTCTGGGAATTTTTTTAGGCTTGTTTACTTTGTCTGAATATTTGTAGGGAAATGATTTTATGCAGTTGTTCAATGCATCAAATGTAATGAAACCTTTTGAAATCAGATTTTTCAAACATAAGGACAATTCCAAAGGGATGACTCCTTCAAAAAGGTCATGCAAAACATCTGGAGGAAATCCAGTTATTGGGTGAAAGAACAGTAGATGTTTGCCCAGTACACATTCCCTTTTTACCCCATTAATACTTTGAAGGTTGTCATTCTGCCTAAACTCTTCCAGAAATTTATTGTGTTGATCAACACCCCTCAATTGGAAATCATTAACTTCAGTGGTTGCAATTTGGTCCCAACTTATCAAACAAAAGCGACAGAACTTGTCAACAGTAAAACTTTCATAAAAGCCTGACCGTGTGCACCAAGGTTATCGGCACTTACACAATATACAGTGCCCTTAACAAACTGACCCACAACTTCAACAAAAATTCCCTCTTGTTCTAGACACCTTATATCTTTAATCAATGGCTCAAAAAAGTTTTCATAATCATACTGTTTGACATCCACACTTTTACCTAAGAGAGCTAGCTGAATTGAACTGAGATTGGATCGGAATCTGGCTGTTAAATTTAGAACTACCCAATATACTGCAGTAATCTTATGAAGTTTTCTAGACGTGCCCAGTGGGTTACAAACTTCAAAATCATCAATATATAATGCCAAACTGATAGAGGTTTTGCTGTCCCAGTAGTTTATTGTCCTTGTAATACTTGCCGTCTTGAAAAGACTTAAGGCGTCCAGATAAAGCTTCTTGATTAAATACAATTTGGTTCAAAAAATCTGCCCGGCTGAGTAAAGTCTCAAGTATCTTAGTGACAGATACATAAACAAAAGAGTTTTTATGAGCTGTGTTGTACAGATATTCTGTGGGTTCTACAACAGAAAAGTGCCCTTTGAAATATATATTCCTTCTGTGATCTGTAGATAGGGAACCCTTCTCTATTGTTGTTAAAAGGAGTGGATTAGTTTGAACTATAGCATTAGAAATTTCTTGCAAAACACAATCATTTACTTCAGTTTCATGTTTTGAAAGGATCTCTTTGACACTGCTGAGAGTATGAATGTTAGAGAAAGAGAGCAGGTTATGCAAATCCTCTACAGTCTTTTGTGTTGCAGCTCCAGAAACATGCAACACTGTTTGCATACACAGAAAGAGAAGCCAATTTGTGTTCAAGTGTCTCACTATCCACATCTTCTACAATCTCTTCAACCTCATCTGGTCTCACAATATTATAAGCTGGTGTTCCTACTTCACTATCAGATTGCTCACTTTCAATTATCTTATCTTCAGGAACAGCTCTTGCAATTGTTCGAAAATCCTCAAGTGTACAACTTTTATCGTTTCGACTTCTGTGAGAACTGAAGGTTGGGCGAATGTTTGTTTTAAAGGTACACCTTAGAAAGGGACATTGTACAGTTTCTTGGTTCTTTAAATGATGTCCAAGATGGTTCCAAAGTCTTTTCACTGCAAATCTCCTTAAAATCACACAATTCGCACTGAAATGTTGAATTTTTGTGGATTTTCACTACTGAGTGTGATCTTGAAAGATGTGATCGTAACGCTCCAGATGTTTTAAATACACATACACAGTCTGTGTGAATGCAAGGCCAATGTGCACCTTGTCCGTGATGAAGGCAAAAATGTTTCAGAAGAGTCTCTTGACTGGAGCTTGTGAATTTGCAAAATCTGCACTGCATGTAATCCACCTCTGACAGAAGAGACACATAGGACACAATCAGTTTTGGTAAAAGCACTTTTGCAACAGTCCCTGTAATTTATAAACATAAAATAACAATACAGCTCTATTTCTCCAATGTGTGACATTCCATGACTGAACAGGCAATATCCAGGATGAATTTGTCATACAGGGAGATGAGGATTTATCAAATGGCCAGGCCAATCTAATTTTCGGACAGAAACGGATTCGTTTTGCTCTGTTTCTGTGTGGGATGAATCTGTTATGCTGTGATCTTCATCACACACAGAGAAATGTAGAGAACTGCTGAGTGAGATGTTTTTTTGGAAATGCACCTGTTTCGCTGCTTCAGGAGAGGAATAAAAAGCATCAGAAACCACTAATTATGAGCGCATGTGTGCAGAGAGATTTACAATCATTAGTACTTTGCTGTGCTGCTAACTGGGACGTTAAACACATGCGACATGTCCTATAAATAAAATTAACGACTCGTCGGCTACTAAATTAGTTGTCGACAGTTTCAATAATTGGCGTAGTCGTGACTAGTTGAGCCAGCCCTAGTCATCACTACAATATTGTTGCAATATTGATAAAGGTATTTGGTCAATAACATTGTGATATATTCTGAATGTTCTTATAAGAAAACCTGATGGAAGTTTAAGTTTGAAAAGACTTTAAAATATTACATATTAGACTATTAGGTTAAACTTATTGGGACTGATATCTACTGATATGAAAAAAATCATAAGAATTTAATCAATATTGCTTGCAGCCCTACTTGTCTGAAATACTATTCTGACAGCCAATATGGTTTAAAATATCCACATATAACACACAGAAGGATGCAGGAGCCAAATACATCAACAAGTCAAAATCCAAAGACAACACATAAAAAGTATGTAGGGAATCATATTAACTTATTTATGACCATACTATATCATGATAACATACATGCCATGTAACATATATGCAAACGTGAATTCAAACATTTGTCTTTGTTACTATGATAAAAATACAATAATTGTGAAAAAATAAATACTATCAGTAATGTAACATTAACAACACACAATTATTCCTCAAATATTCTGTCTCCTTTACCCCTTATTTAAAAAGCTCTGAAAATGTAGTAATCTTATAACACAGAGCATGAAGCACAACTTTAATTTGTATGTGACAATTAACTTTCACACCGGGTCTGCTTCGAGCAGCTCGTGTGGTTTCATGACGACGCAGGAATGTGTGCGTCAGGTGCGCGCAGCGGGGGAGGGGGGAGAGGTGAGGCGGCAGAGGAGAAGCTGCAGACAATCTGACCTGCGCCACTGTGCATTCTGATTTCTCTCCTCGTTTGTATTTGTTCTTGTGCCGAGCTGCAGGTCTGCGCTCATCTTTCCTCCTTTGACCGAGAAATGTGCGCGCGTGCGTGCGAACGAACGTCCGTGTATAAATGTGGACATGTCCTGTCTGTGGCAATCAGTCTGCAGGACGTATGTCCTTTTTTCCTTTAACACAATTATGAAAGAGTTGGAGCGGAGAGTGAGAACTGCAGCAGCCAGACATTTTTTTTTTCTTTTAATTGTTCACATGTGCGCGAGCCAACAAATCGTCTGTGACTGGACTGGAGATGTCAGGACTTTTTGCTTGATATCAGTCTGTGAGCAGGACTTTTATGGACTTTTTTTAAACACAGTTGTGAGAGAATTTAAAAGCATGGAGCTCAACGCAGAAAAAAATTACACGTTTAATTTTTGGTGTCTGATTCGCTTCGTCCTTTGCGTCCGTCACTGTTCTGGCATTGAAGTACTTCATCTCAGCACTGGGTTGCTTCCATGTGGCGTCGTCATGACGGCGCCCAACGCAACTGGAAGTGGGCCGGTGTGAAATGGACTTTAGCACAGAAGTAGGTCAAAGGCTGGAAATGTTGTTAGGCGCTTGTAGAAAACGCTAACAACACATTTAAGTAGCTTACCTGCTGGTGCAAAATGGTCACGCTCCCACTTCTGTAAAGAATCTTCTGGCATGTCCTTCAGGGCTTGTTCAATGTGCGCATGCGCACATCAGTCATCTGCGGGGTATCCCACGGCTTCCCGCCTTCACTCAAAAAATCTACTCAAAAGTTGATAATCTTTGTTCTGCTGTTTAGAAAATCCTAGTTATGACAACAATGAGGGAAATTTCCTGGGCAGACAAGTTTTTGTAGGTTGCAAATGGAAAGCTTTATTTCTGACTCAGTTTAATTTGAAAACTTAAATGAAATCAAGAAATACTAGTTACCGTTTTTACAGTGTGGCTTTCGGTGACGATAGTATGGGCATCACACAGATTAAGGAGTTACAACCGGTTTAAAGATGGCACACAATGGCGGAGGGTGCGCCGCGCTCCGAGCAGCCATCGACAGGCTGAAACGACCAGATCATTTCCAAAGTGAACGCTGTGTTGATCCGGGATGTCGTCTGACTACCAGAGAAATTGCAGAAGAGGTGGACATCAGCACTTTTTTGGCACATTCCACTGTTACAGGAGATTTTGTAATGAAAGACGTGCAGAAGTTGGAAGTCTCACAGGACATGTTGTGACATGTCCAGCTCTTACACAATTCCTCGGATACTCACTCGACTGAAAAGCCACAGAAAGCCATCTGAATCTTCCGAATGGTTTCCACCTGGCTGTCTCTCACAGTTTCTGGAAAAATTTGATTCAGCGCTGCTCCAATTGTTTCCTCGCAATGAAAATCCAACGAGGGGGAGGACCAGTGCTCACTCAAAGCCTACTCACAGGCGAATGATGCAACCGACAGGCGTGAAAAAACTCATGCATGCGCACGAAGGTTCAAGGTTGGCTCATGCAAGCACACGTGATTCAAATCCATAAGGTTTTTGAAAAAAATAAAAAGGTCTTATACTTTTTGGACAGACCTCGTATGTTCTCCACTCAGATTGCAATAGCCATTCACAGATTAGCCTTTCTGTCCATCATTTACCTGTATTTTGGCATGCTTGGTGCCAAAAGTTATGTTGGATCCAAAGGGATCCACAAAGGCTGACCAAAAGTTATATTGGATCGGTTCCCACTGACCAATAGCGTTAGAGTTTACTGCCAACAGCTAGCCAATCAGAGCGCAGCATACAATTATTCATGAGATGGCATCACTAGTGACGTAGTGGAGGTCAGGAACTTGCTGACAGATGCTGGTTGAAAAAATGGCAACAAACGTCAACAACAGCAGAAAATCGTCTGCCAACGAGGTTTGCTGAGTTCACAGAGGAGGAACTGGTGGAAATATTGAACTCCAAGGATGCCAAAAATACTAAGACAGTAGACAAGTACGTTACTGACGTTTTAGAAGCATTCATATGCTGTTCACAACAAAATAAATTGATCTAATTTACTTGACTCTTTGTTGTTTGCTTAATTTGGGAGGGGGGTGGAGAACATAAAAATTGATGGATGGCAAGTCGTCCAACATAGAGAAATATTGGATGAAGAAAAGTTATATTATAACTTTAATTCATCCAATATTTCTCTATGTTGGACTCCTTACCATCCATTATATATATATATATATATATATATATATATCAATCAATCAATCAATTTTTTTATATAGCGCCAAATCACAACAAACAGTTGCCCCAAGGCGCTTTATATTGTAAGGCAAGGCCATACAATAATTATGTAAAACCCCAACGGTCAAAACGACCCCCTGTGAGCAAGCACTTGGCTACAGTGGGAAGGAAAAACTCCCTTTTAACAGGAAGAAACCTCCAGCAGAACCAGGCTCAGGGAGGGGCAGTCTTCTGCTGGGACTGGTTGGGGCTGAGGGAGAGAACCAGGAAAAAGACATGCTGTGGAGGGGAGCAGAGATCGATCACTAATGATTAAATGCAGAGTGGTGCATACAGAGCAAAAAGAGAAAGAAACAGTGCATCATGGGAACCCCCCAGCAGTCTACGTCTATAGCAGCATAACTAAGGGATGGTTCAGGGTCACCTGATCCAGCCCTAACTATAAGCTTTAGCAAAAAGGAAAGTTTTAAGCCTAATCTTAAAAGTAGAGAGGGTGTCTGTCTCCCTGATCTGAATTGGGAGCTGGTTCCACAGGAGAGGAGCCTGAAAGCTGAAGGCTCTGCCTCCCATTCTACTCTTACAAACCCTAGGAACTACAAGTAAGCCTGCAGTCTGAGAGCGAAGTGCTCTATTGGGGTGATATGGTACTACGAGGTCCCTAAGATAAGATGGGACCTGATTATTCAAAACCTTATAAGTAAGAAGAAGAATTTTAAATTCTATTCTAGAATTAACAGGAAGCCAATGAAGAGAGGCCAATATGGGTGAGATATGCTCTCTCCTTCTAGTCCCCGTCAGTACTCTAGCTGCAGCATTTTGAATTAACTGAAGGCTTTTTAGGGAACTTTTAGGACAACCTGATAATAATGAATTACAATAGTCCAGCCTAGAGGAAATAAATGCATGAATTAGTTTTTCAGCATCACTCTGAGACAAGACCTTTCTGATTTTAGAGATATTGCGTAAATGCAAAAAAGCAGTCCTACATATTTGTTTAATATGCGCTTTGAATGACATATCCTGATCAAAAATGACTCCAAGATTTCTCACAGTATTACTAGAGGTCAGGGTAATGCCATCCAGAGTAAGGATCTGGTTAGACACCATGTTTCTAAGATTTGTGGGGCCAAGTACAATAACTTCAGTTTTATCTGAGTTTAAAAGCAGGAAATTAGAGGTCATCCATGTCTTTATGTCTGTAAGACAATCCTGCAGTTTAGCTAATTGGTGTGTGTCCTCTGGCTTCATGGATAGATAAAGCTGGGTATCATCTGCGTAACAATGAAAATTTAAGCAATGCCGTCTAATAATACTGCCTAAGGGAAGCATATATAAAGTGAATAAAATTGGTCCTAGCACAGAACCTTGTGGAACTCCATAATTAACTTTAGTCTGTGAAGAAGATTCCCCATTTACATGAACAAATTGTAATCTATTAGACAAATATGATTCAAACCACCGCAGCGCAGTGCCTTTAATACCTATGGCATGCTCTAATCTCTGTAATAAAATTTTATGGTCAACAGTATCAAAAGCAGCACTGAGGTCTAACAGAACAAGCACAGAGATGAGTCCACTGTCCGAGGCCATAAGAAGATCATTTGTAACCTTCACTAATGCTGTTTCTGTACTATGATGAATTCTAAAACCTGACTGAAACTCTTCAAATAGACCATTCCTCTGCAGATGATCAGTTAGCTGTTTTACAACTACCCTTTCAAGAATTTTTGAGAGAAAAGGAAGGTTGGAGATTGGCCTATAATTAGCTAAGATAGCTGGGTCAAGTGATGGCTTTTTAAGTAATGGTTTAATTACTGCCACCTTAAAAGCCTGTGGTACATAGCCAACTAACAAAGATAGATTGATCATATTTAAGATCGAAGCATTAAATAATGGTAGGGCTTCCTTGAGCAGCCTGGTAGGAATGGGGTCTAATAAACATGTTGATGGTTTGGATGAAGTAACTAATGAAAATAACTCAGACAGAACAATCGGAGAGAAAGAGTCTAACCAAATACCGGCATCACTGAAAGCAGCCAAAGATAACGATACGTCTTTGGGATGGTTATGAGTAATTTTTTCTCTAATAGTTAAAATTTTGTTAGCAAAGAAAGTCATGAAGTCATTACTAGTTAAAGTTAATGGAATACTCAGCTCAATAGAGCTCTGACTCTTTGTCAGCCTGGCTACAGTGCTGAAAAGAAACCTGGGGTTGTTCTTCTTTTCTTCAATTAGTGATGAGTAGAAAGATGTCCTAGCTTTACGGAGGGCTTTTTTATAGAGCAACAGACTCTTTTTCCAGGCTAAGTGAAGATCTTCTAAATTAGTGAGACGCCATTTCTTCTCCAACTTACGGGTTATCTGCTTTAAGCTACGAGTTTGTGAGTTATACCACGGAGTCAGACACTTCTGATTTAAAGCTCTCTTTTTCAGAGGAGCTACAGCATCCAAAGTTGTCTTTAATGAGGATGTAAAACTATTGACGAGATACTCTATCTCCCTTACAGAGTTTAGGTAGCTACTCTGCACTGTGTTGTTATATGGCATTAGAGAACATAAAGAAGGAATCATATCCTTAAACCTAGTTACAGCGCTTTCTGAAAGACTTCTAGTGTAATGAAACTTATTCCCTACTGCTGGGTAGTCCATCAGAGTAAATGTAAATGTTATTAAGAAATGATCAGACAGAAGGGAGTTTTCAGGGAATACTGTTAAGTCTTCTATTCCATACCATAAGTCAGAACAAGATCTAAGATATGATTAAAGTGGTGGGTGGACTCATTTACTTTTTGAGCAAAGCCAATAGAGTCTAATAATAGATTAAATGCAGTGTTGAGGCTGTCATTCTCAGCATCTGTGTGGATGTTAAAATTGCCCACTATAATTATCTTATCTGAGCTAAGCACTAAGTCAGACAAAAGGTCTGAAAATTCACAGAGAAACTCACAGTAACGACCAGGTGGACGATAGATAATAACAAATAAAACTGGTTTTTGGGACTTCCAATTTGGATGGACAAGACTAAGAGACAAGCTTTCAAATGAATTAAAGCTCTGTCTGGGTTTTTGATTAATTAATAAGCTGGAATGGAAGATTGCTGCTAATCCTCCGCCCCGGCCCGTGCTACGAGCATTCTGACAGTTAGTGTGACTCGGGGGTGTTGACTCATTTAAACTAACATATTCATCCTGCTGTAACCAGGTTTCTGTTAGGCAGAATAAATCAATATGTTGATCAATTATTATATCATTTACCAACAGGGACTTAGAAGAGAGAGACCTAATGTTTAATAGACCACATTTAACTGTTTTAGTCTGTGGTGCAGTTGAAGGTGCTATATTATTTTTTCTTTTTGAATTTTTATGCTTAAATAGATTTTTGCTGGTTATTGGTAGTCTGGGAGCAGGCACCGTCTCTACGGGGATGGGGTAATGAGGGGATGGCAGGGGGAGAGAAGCTGCAGAGAGGTGTGTAAGACTACAACTCTGCTTCCTGGTCCCAACCCTGGATAGTCACGGTTTGGAGGATTTAAGAAAATTGGCCAGATTTCTAGAAATGAGAGCTGCTCCATCCAAAGTGGGATGGATGCCGTCTCTCCTAACAAGACCAGGTTTTCCCCAGAAGCTTTGCCAATTATCTATGAAGCCCACCTCATTTTTTGGACACCACTCAGACAGCCAGCAATTCAAGGAGAACATGCGGCTAAACATGTCACTCCCGGTCCGATTGGGGAGGGGCCCAGAGAAAACTACAGAGTCCGACATTGTTTTTGCAAAGTTACACACCGATTTAATGTTAATTTTAGTGACCTCCGATTGGCGTAACCGGGTGTCATTACTGCCGACGTGAATTACAATCTTACCAAATTTACGCTTAGCCTTAGCCAGCAGTTTCAAATTTCCTTCAATGTCGCCTGCTCTGGCCCCCGGAAGACAATTGACTATGGTTGCTGGTGTCGCTAACTTCACATTTCTCAAAACAGAGTCGCCAATAACCAGAGTTTGATCCTCGGCGGGTGTGTCGTCGAGTGGGGAAAACGGTTAGAGATGTGAACGGGTTGGCGGTGTACACGGGGCTTCTGTTTAGGGCTACGCTTCCTCCTCACAGTCACCCAGTCAGCCTGCTTTCCCGGCTGCTCGGGATCTGCCAGGGGGGAACTAACGGCGGCTAAGCTACCTTGGTCCGGACCGACTACAGGGGCCTGGCTAACTGTAGAATTTTCCACGGTGCGGAGCCGAGTCTCCAATTCGCCCAGCCTGGCCTCCAAAGCTACGAATAAGCTACACTTATTACAAGTACCGTTACTGCTAAAGGAGGCCGAGGAATAACTAAACATTTCACACCCAGAGCAGAAAAGTGCGGGAGAGACAGGAGAAGCCGCCATGCTAAATCGGCTAAGAGCTAGTAGCTACGCTAAGCTAGCGGATTCCTAAAAACACGCAAAGTGAATAATGTTTAAATAATTTAGAGGTGATTCAGCAGAAGGAGTGCTTTAGTTAAGGCACGTAAAGATTACACTGGGAAACAAATCGTAATCTAGATAACTAGATCAATCTAACTGCGCAGATTAAACAGCTAACAGATACAGAAAAACACCGCTGTGCTCCGGAACAGGAAGTGATACAATACCGCAGTGAGAGCCAACCACCAGTAGAGGCAAGCAAGAGTGGCCTTTTATTGTGGGCAGTCTAAGGCACACCTGTGCACTAATCATGGTGTCTAATCAGCATCTTGATATCGCACACCTGTGAGGTGGGATGGATTATCTCAGCAAAGGAGAAGTGCTCGCTATCACAGATTTAGACTGGTTTGTGAACAATATTTGAGGGAAATGGTGATATTGTGTATGTGGAAAAAGGGTTAGATCTTTGAGTTCATCTCATACAAAATGGGAGCAAAACAAAAAGTGTTGCATTTATATTTTTGTTGAGTGTATATATTAGGGGTGGGCAAACATAAAAAATCTTAATCGCATTAACTCAATGACTTTCTGTGATTAATCATGATTAATCGCATGGTATATGTGAAACCCAAAAATGAATTCAAAAGCCGCTTCAAAAGCACAGTTTTATTTGAAAATGTAAATGAACGTTGCATATATTTGAAAATGTAAATTTCAACTGAAACACTCTAATGAAATCAAATATAAAACCACTGGCAGGTCATTTGTTATCCTGTTTCATATCAAAATGAGAATCTGTAAAAATAAATAAAAAAAACAGTAACCAGTACATAAAAACAGTCTTTAAGTCTTTTGTTAATTACTAAAAGTCCCTTTTCTTTTCTCTTTATAACTCCTCTGCACAACGCCTGTTGCTAAGGTACAAGATTATTCACATTTTCAGAGGACAAAGTCAAATAAAAGGCTATTCAGTCAAAATCTCAACTGAAACAAGCAAATCAAATATAAAACTCAAATATAACACCACTGCCAGGTCATTATTGTTATCCTGTTTGATGAAATGAGAATCTGTCAAAAAAGTAAATAAAACCAGAAAACACTTTTCAGTCTTTTGTCAGTTCCCAGAAGTAATTTTTCTTTTCTTTTTTAACTTCTCTGCAAGAAACTAGTTACAGGATTTTTCAAGTAAATCTAAAAAAAAAAGTGTGACCCGACTCCGGATAAAGCGGAAGAAAATGGATGGATGGATGGATGGATCTAAAAAAAAGAGCTAATTAAATCCAAAACTGAAATGCATCACCTCTTGCAGGTCATTAAGGTTATCCTGCTTGATATAAAATGCGAAAAATGTCAAAAAAAAAAAAAAAAAAAACAGCAACCAGTACATATCCTATACTAACCAGAACATACTTTAAGCTTTTTGTCAATTCCTATTGACAAATTAAAATTTGTCAATTCAAACTTTTTTTACTCCTCTGCATGAAGCCAGTTGCTAAGGCATACAAGATAATTCACATTTTCAGATGACAAAGATGCTATTTTCTTCTGCACAATGTGACCAGCAAGAGAAAACAACCGTTCACAGGGAACAGACGTTGAAGGTGTCCCCAAGTACTTCCGTGCATGGGGGGCTAGCATGCTGTGTGAGTGTGCATGTTTGGACCACCACTCTAATGGACAGGAGTCCGAACTAATGGTGGGCTCTGCTCTGTATCGACAGACACAGGTCTCAATTGAGTCATCTTCTGGTTCAGAATCAGACTCGGATGAATCAGCCAGTAAGGTTAACCTTTTCGTTGGTAGCTGTGATTCTTCCACAGGTTTCTCTGCAACAGCCATCTCATCCTTGAGTAACTTGGTGACTGAGGCCCACACCTCACTCCTCTCTGCTTTAGGCACACACTTGAGGTCCTTGAATTGAGGATCCGATGCAGTAGCAATCTTCAGATATGCAATGTTGGCATTTCCTCTGCGTGTCTCCAGGTCCTTCCTGAATGTAGCCTTGAACTGTGTGACATAGGCAGGGTCCTCATCTGAGCTGTCCATCACCCCAGGAGACATGGCAAAAAGCAGGTAGGGCCACAGAGCATGAGACATAATTTTCTCATCCTAAAAGTTCTGTCATATACCTGAAACAGAAAATAAACACCACTTATCATAATGAACTGCATACTGCATAATGAAGACACACACACACACACACACACACACACACACACACACCCACACACACACACACCACACACACACACACACACACACACACACACACAAACAGGATAGTGAAAAATATAATGGAAAGCATACCTGCAAGGCTCAAGTAGCATTTCCAACCTCTGCAGGTGATTTTAGTGTGTCTCGAGAGGACATCCCTCAGTGCCGGTTCGTTTCTGAGGATGCTTTGGATCATTGCCAGAGTGGAATTCCATCTCGTTGGAACATCTTGAACAAGAGATTCCTTCTTTTGGCCAAGTTCATTTTTTTTCTGCTCCAACTCTGCAGCATTTGCTGGACTGTGCTTGAAGTGCCCTACAACTTTTCTGCACTTGGCCAGGGCATTGTCGAACGGGCTGTTCTGTAGGGATACTGTGATGGAATGCTGGGGACTGTGCACGAAGCAGGGGATATGTTCAAAGGGAAGCTGTCTCGCAGCAGCAATCATGTTCCGTGCACTATCTGTGCTAAGTGAGACGACTTTGTTCGATACATTCCACTCCTGTGTAACCTGAAGGAAGTGTTCGGCGCACGCTTCAGCGTAGTGCCTGTCGGCTGTTTTCATAACTGCTAGAGCATGTGAATGCAATTCCCAGTTTTCATCCATATAATGCACAGTTATCCTGAGGTAATTATGATTACCTAGTGATGTCCCAGTAATCGCCAGCGGATGGCAACGGACGGCGTGCTGCGTAGTGTCATCTCTTTTGCATTCCTCTCCTTCTCATATAATTCCTGAATTTGTCTTCTAATGGTGCGGTGAGAGGGAAGCTAGTATGCGGCGTCGTTAGTGGCTATTCTTAGAACATCTCGCAGGCCCCGGTAATCCACAATATTGATTGGTCTACAAGCTGTAGCTACCCACTTGGCGATTGCCTCAACTAGTTTTTTTCTTTTTGTTTGTCTACTCTTCCTCCACAAGTTGAATCCAGTGTAGTTTGATGAAACCTCGACGTTGCATTGAATGATTTGCCAGCTTCGACAGAGTGGATTGCATTGAGGTGATACCTGAGACTTGTATAGCTTCGGTGAAACACAAATTCTGCGTTGCAATGATTACAGATAACTTTGCTTTTCTCCAATGCGCCATCCTGTAGAACTTTGTACCGAAAATGTCTATTCAAAATTCAGCGTCTTTCTGCATTTTGTTTTGTTGTGCATTGCATAGCCTGTACTTTTCTTGATCCTCGTGTCGTTTTCTGTGTGAACTCAGCTATCAGCAGGAAGCAGCAACATAAGCTCGCTCCCGACTGACGCTTTCAAAATAAAAGGCAACGAACAACAGTCATAAAAGGCTAAAAAAAAAACCCGCAGCGTAAAGGGAAGGAACAAAATTGTCGGCGATAATGACCTCAATAATTAACGTAACATTAGCACATTAACGTTGCCCAGCCCTAATATATATATATATATATATATATTTGTGTGCGTGTGTGACAGATTTGTTCTCTGGCTCTGCGTTTCATTTCAAGTTATTCTTCTTCCCCTGGCGGCTAATCTGTAGCCAGCTGTCATCTCTTTTCCACTCTTAGGCACAGACATGCCCTCCAGGCACTGTAGCATCCACATTACCTGTTTACAGTAGACTCATAAAGAATCTTGCCTGCATCCATATCCTCATATCAGCCCTCTGTGCTACAAGCCACACACCAGCAGCTAGAGGAGGAGCATGTGATTGAGGTTGTGTAACCTCTTGTACACAAACGCCAAGTGCTCTTCCCAGTTTTTTTAACTGTACCTTAGACAGCAAAGTCATAAGAAACCCAGGACTTAAGTAGCTATACTATAGAACAGGGGTATTCAACTGGTTCCAGAAAGGGCCAGAGGGTGCGGGTTTTCTTTGCAACCATCCACTCCACCAGGTAATTTCACTGGTTAACTTTGACCACCTTTCTGGAACCAGTTGAATACCCCTCCTATAGAGTGCAGTATTATGAATTTTTCTGAATGCCTTTAGCACAGCTTGGACACAGTCTATGACCTGGAATTTGGAATTTGTTCCCAATCTGCAATTGTTCAATCTGGACCCTATTTTGGATGTTTTAGAGTTAAAACTTTGGACTCACTCTGAACGAAAACAGCTTAAATCAGTCCTTTTTTATTTAGTGTGTTAACATTGTCACAACCTAAACAGCTGTAAAATGTAACCCTATGGGCAAGCTAAACCCTCAAAGTAAACCACTTGTTGTCACCACAAAATTTTTACGCTTATTTTATGCTAATATTTTAATATTTTAATATTTTTAATATTTTAATTTTTTCAAATATTGGATGAAGAAAAGTTATATTATAACTTTAATTCATCCAATATTTCTCTATGTTGGACTCCTTACCATCCATTATATATATATATTATATATATATATCTATATATATCAATCAATTTTTTTATTATAGCGCCAAATCACAACAACAGTTGCCCCAAGGCGCTTTATATTGTAAGGCAAGGCCATACAATAATTATGTAAAACCCAACGGTTCAAAACGACCCCCTGTGAGCAAGCACTTGGCTACAGTGGGAAGGAAAAACTCCCTTTTTAACAGGAAGAAACCTCCAGCAGAACCAGGCTCAGGGAGGGGCAGTCTTCTGCTGGGACTGGTTGGGGCTGAGGGGAGAGAAACCAGGAAAAAGACATGCTGTGGAGGGGAGCAGAGATCGATCACTAATGATTAAATGCAGAGTGGTGCATACAGAGCAAAAAGAGGAAAGAAACAGTGCATCATGGGAACCCCCCAGCAGTCTACGTCTATAGCAGCATAACTAAGGGATGGTTCAGGGTCCACCTGATCCAGCCCTACTATAAGCTTTAGCAAAAAGGAAAGTTTTAAGCCTAATCTTAAAGTAGAGAGGGTGTCTGTCTCCCTGATCTGAATGGGAGCTGGTTCCACAGGAGAGGAGCCTGAAAGCTGAAGGCTCTGCCTCCCATTCTACTCTTACAAAACCCTAGGAACTACAAGTAAGCCTGCAGTCTGAGAGCGAATGTGCTCTATTGGGGTGATATGGTACTACGAGGGTCCCTAAGATAAGATGGGACCTGATTATTCAAAAACCTTATAAGTAAGAAGAAGAATTTTAAATTCTATTCTAGAATTAACAGGAAGCCAATGAAGAGAGGCCAATATGGGTTGAGATATGCTCTCTCCCTTCTAGTCCCCGTCAGTACTCTAGCTGCAGGCATTTTGAATTAACTGAAGGCTTTTTAGGGAACTTTTAGGACAACCTGATAATAATGAATTACAATAGTCCAGCCTAGAGGAAATAAATGCATGAATTAGTTTTCAGCATCACTCTGAGACAAGACCTTTCTGATTTTAGAGATATTGCGTAAAATGCAAAAAAGCAGTCCTACATATTTGTTTAATATGCGCTTTGAATGACATATCCTGCATCAAAATGACTCCAAGATTTCTCACAGTATTACTAGAGGTCAGGGTAATGCCATCCAGAGTAAGGATCTGGTTAGACACCATGTTTTCTAAGATTTGTGGGGCCAAGTACAATAACTTCAGTTTTATCTGAGTTTAAAAGCAGGAAATTAGAGGTCATCCATGTCTTTATGTCTGTAAGACAATCCTGCAGTTTAGCTAATTGGTGTGTGTCCTCTGGCTTCATGGATAGATAAAGCTGGGTATCATCTGCGTAACAATGAAAATTTAAGCAATGCCATCTAATAATCTGCCTAAGGGAAGCATAATAAAGTGAATAAAATTGGTCCTAGCACAGAACCTTGTGGAACTCCATAATTAACTTTAGTCTGTGAAGAGATTCCCCATTTACATGAACAAATTGTAATCTATTAGACAAATATGATTCAAACCACCGCAGCGCAGTGCCTTAATACCTATGGCATGCTCTAATCTCTGTAATAAAATTTATGGTCAACAGTATCAAAAGCAGCACTGAGGTCTAACAGAACAAGCACAGAGATGAGTCCACTGTCCGAGGCCATAAGAAGATCATTTGTAACCTTCACTAATGCTGTTTCTGTACTATGATGAATTCTAAAACCTGACTGAACACTCTTCAAATAGACCATTCCTCTGCAGATTGATCAGTTAGCTTGTTTTACAACTACCCTTTCAAGAATTTTGAGAGAAAAGGAAGGTTGGAGATTGGCCTATAATTAGCTAAGATAGCGGGGTCAGTGATGGCTTTTTAAGTAATGGTTTTAATTACTGCCACCTTAAAAGCCTGTGGTACATAGCCAACTAACAAAGATAGATTGATCATATTTAAGATCGACAGCATTAAATAATGGTAGGGCTTCCTTGAGCAGCCTGGTAGGAATGGGGTCTAATAAACATGTTGATGGTTTGGATGAAGTAACTAATGAAAATAACTCAGACAGAACAATCGGAGAGAAAGAGTCTAACCAAATACCGGCATCACTGAAAGCAGCCAAAGATAACGATACGTCTTTGGGATGGTTATGAGTAATTTTTTCTCTAATAGTTAAAATTTTGTTAGCAAAGAAAGTCATGAAGTCATTACTAGTTAAAGTTAATGGCATACTCAGCTCAATAGAGCTCTGACTCTTTGTCAGCCTGGCTACAGTGCTGAAAAGAAACCTGGGTTGTTCTTCTTTTCTCAATTAGTGATGAGTAGAAAGATGTCCTAGCTTTACGGAGGGCTTTTTTATAGAGCAACAGACTCTTTTCCAGGCTAAGTGAAGAGCTTC